>NC_134836.1:90580741-90883771 GCF_004210375.1 Tachypleus tridentatus
CAATTCTAGCCTTTGTCTTTGAGTGTTCTGCAAGCTGTGTTTTCTCCAAAAATCTCACTGTAAATCCAAATGTTTTTAAAACCTGAGTGTCATAAGTTTCTCTATGACTTGAGAAGTTCATCTGAGTGTGGAATGCACCAAGCATTAAGATATTTTGATGCTCATCTGTTTTGAGCCACTGAAGCACTTTAGTTATTAAGTTCAGTAAATTGAGGATAATGAATTATTGTTTTAGGAATCTTGTGATATCCATACATCATCTCATTACAGACCACAACATATAATCATTGGCTGGTGCATTGATAATTTGGAAGTGACCAAGTGATGATGACAGGAACTTTGTTGTTTTCTTTGTCCAGTGTTTGGTTGAATCCACTTCAAACAGGAATGTGCTGTTCAGGTTCATTTACCACTCTCCAAATCAGCCAAAGTGCATCTTGCACATGAAAAGTGGTTTTTATGTTTTCGTCTGGTGTGAACATATCTGTATTGATTTGTCCCTAGGAAAATGGTATAAGTTGTTGTGAACCAATTTTGGAGCACTTCAATTTCTGAAGTTTTGAGGAACCTTTGCTTCTTCCAGTTTTAGTGGCAAAAGATTAACTAGAGTATATTAAACTGTGTAACTACAGAAATCAAAAGTTACAAGTTGAAAGTAATGATTTGGATACAAATATTGGGAGTGAGTTGTTTAAAGTACCAGGCATAGTTTAAGTAGTTTTCAAAACTTCAAGCCATGGAAACTCCAAATTGGGTTTGATTTGGGCTACACTTGTCAGTTGTCAGACAAACCTTGGTGGTAGCTTCAACTTGACAAGCACTTTGTTTGGTTTCACAATGTAGTTGTGCACAGATAGCCCTTGAGTAGCTTTGTGCGAAATTCAAAAACAAACAATGTAGTTGTAGACTTTGTTGCATCTTGATGACCAACTTTTATGTTGAAATTCACTTATTAGGAACAAGAAAGTGAATTAAAGTTTCTCTGAAACAAGTAAGAGGGTGTTATACATGAATGTGTTAATTAACTTTAGTGAGAAAATGTCTACTACCATCCTCTACATTCAGCTAGCATGAGCACATTCATAGAAGGCGTGGTGAACTCTCAAGTGTTGGGCAGACTGGGCAGGTGTTTGATACTGCAAGCCTGAATCTACTTAATTGATAGTTGATTGCTACTTTTATATGGGTTAATTTCCAATTCTTTTTGTGTCTTAGATATGATTTGTGTGTTCACCCAAGCAATCTTTCACAGGATGTACAGTTTCTTAGAACAAATCTTGGGTTCATGCTTGAGGTATTAATTACTTGCAGATTTCTTGGGTGTTTTTTTTTGCATAGAATGCATGCTGTTAGTTGTTTACTAATGATGTTTACTTTGGAAGCTATGAAACCTGTACCTTATCCATGACCCTTCAGTTGGTTGTGTGTTGTTGCTGAAAAGTTTGATCTTTGAACCTAGGTTGTAACATAGAACATTGGACATGTGGGTGATTCAGATTGAGTGTTTTGATGAAAAGTTGATCTGTCTTTCTTTACCATGACAGTAGACTGTAGGTCTGGAATTCCTATGTATCCTAGTTTTATTGACAATTTTAGTAGTATCACAGCATACAAGTCCTGGTTTTCCTGTAGATAATGTTTGGTTGCTCCCAGTATATGGTAAGCATTTCTACAGGAAGGGCTACTTGTTTAATAAGAATCACTTGAGTATAGAAATCTATTTTTATGTCTATAAAGAAAGTTTTTCTTAGAAAGTAGTGATCCTCAGTCTCTAGTTGTAATTGGAGGTTTATATTGCCACAAACCAGATTCTCAGGATTTTAATGAGCTTGAATGCTCGTGAGAGTCCTTCCAAGAGAGTGTCTTCTATATATGACAGTGTTTGGGCATTTAAATACATGACCCAAAATAAGTACATTATTTTGAGACACCCTGTGTGTGTGTGTAATTCCTTTGAAAAAGTTATCCATTATCTTATACATAATGTAAGATTATGAAAATAGCTGGTGAAATGGAATTTTGTTGGGGTATCCTAGAAGGAGGTGAGGTTTTAAGATGGAAGAACCCCTTTTTCCCACTAGCTGTGAATAGTTTTCTGGAATGCATTTTTACTATATTCCAGTTGTGCAGTTCCTTACCCATGGTAATTATTGATACAATAGTATTGCAGTAAACAGACTTGTTTATGTGTGACTGTGGAAATTTCCCCTTTATTATAGTTCATGAGTAGTAGCATTCATTGGTTGCTTTGTTGTTTGAAGTAATGGAAGCTTAAAGTTTTGTATAATTTTTCAAAGCAATATTTTGAGCATTTTTTCACTTTCATCTGTAGTTATGTGTGGTTTAATTATAATTGCCGATTAGGTAATAATCATGCAATTATTTGAAGACTATAAAGGGTTAGTACATTGAAGAATTAAACATTTTACTGATTGTAAGGTGTATGTATGGTTTTTTCCCAAAGTAAATATTAATACATCCCTACTGTCTAGATCTAAGCTACCTTGTACATAGTTTTTCACAAATATCAGATTTTTGTGCAGATTGGATAAAAATAGAAAAACTGAAGCAAAGTTTGGAAATAATGTATGATTACATCTTACAAATAATATAAATTTTTCATAAAACCAACTATAAACAATAGTGATATACTTATTAAAAATCTTAGAATGCCCTAATTTGTTGTAATGAGACTGGGTGAGATTCAGGAATCTTGTGTGTATGTCTCTCTTTATGTGGTTAAAGTATATTATTATATCAATAAGTGAAATACTCTTATCAAAGTTAATTACAGGTATTAATTTTTATGGATTGGGCTATAACGTATGTAACATATTTCTTCTGAATTAAGAACTCTTGGAACATTTGTATATTGTCAAAATGCCTTAAGGAAGGTATGTGTACCTTCCTTAATCCATTGTATGTTTATGAGTATATTTCTTAAGAAATTATTGGGGAACTTGAAGTGTTCCAACTTGTGTGTTTATTATTTATTTTTTTAATATGCTGCTTTTGTAATGGTAAAATGTATAAACTTTTCATAATGATTGAATGAATACAACAGCAAATGATTTATCAAAGAAAAATGTGAAAAGAGGAAACTCAAATCTGTTTCTGTTTTAGGAATATTTGTCAATATTGATTGGGTATAAAAATATGGTTTGTATTCTCATTTTACTTCAAGTGGATTTCTCTCGTCATCATGAAAGGTATCATTTCTCATTTATTACTTTTTAATAAATGTTCTGTAAAAATATAATAAATTCCTGTACTTATTTTGTTGTGCACTGTAAAAGAAATTTATTCTAATCGTACACAGATTACAGTGATTTTGAGGCTGACCATGATTTAAGTTTCTGATCCAAGTGATCTTAAAGTTACATGGATCTCTAGGAAGGTATTTTAAAACCCTATTCTTTTCTACAGTTTGTCAAGAAATGACTCAAAGTGCTGGTAACTTTTTAACAACAATGTTCTTTGTTAATCACATGATAAAAGCTTTCATTAAATTACAGCTGTGCGTCTCTAACATATACATGAATTGAAATGGTATAAGCAACTGGACACCCATACTTATTAATATAATATTTGTATATTTCTTTCTCAAGTAAAAATGACATTCTAGAAAGTTTTGGCATGCATTTTGTCTTAATAAAGACTACCAGAAACCTTTGTATCAATATCATTCTGCCAAAAGTGTCTTGCTATTGCTGTAAATTTCATGCTGAGCAACTTGCATTGGGTTGATCTCTGCAGATATAGTTACTGCAGTATTGTTCTCTTACTTTGATTTTCATATCTTGTTTTTCTTGGGCAGAATTCACATTGACATCTTGCTCCCAATTTAGGGGCTTCATTATATATGTGTACCTCATCTGGAATCAATGTTTGTGTTGGGTACGTAACACAAGATCCTTGGCTGTTCTTGTTACCAGGGTTATTAAACATTTTTATACAAGGTGCTGAAGAAACCTGTTTGATTGATGAGCCATCTGAACTGTCTCTCTTTTTCTCATACACTTTTCAAATGCATTCAGTAGGGCAGTACATATATTGAGGAACTTTACAAGTAGCTATCTCCTAGTCATTTGTATTTTGGAATATTCTTTGACCTATTTTATTAATGGTATGAATAAATGCTTCATTTCTAGTCTTTGTATCATGATGCTCCATGAATAGAAAAGCCACTACCTTGTTTGTTTTCAGAATGTAGGTGCATTGTTTTGCCAAAGTGATATCACAAGAAGGAGCTCTTTGGTTCACTTCAAACTGGTAAAAATGTTTTCAGTTGGTGTGACATAGCCCTTTTCTAAAATCAGGCACAACTAACTTTTCTTGCTCCTTAAAGTTTAGTTCTTGTTTTCCCAGGTAAGACTAAAGGTTTACTCTGTGAGGTGTGTTAATATAAGATAGTATCAGTATTTTCATTCCATGCATTCCTGGTTTGGATTTCATATATATACATACACACTATAAAGTGTTACCTGCCTTGAAATGTGACAGGTTATTCATCAACAGTGAGATAACTTCTAGATATATAGTTCTTTTATAGAGTGACTTGCAAAAATATCCAAAAAAACTTTTTTATGACAGATATCCGGTATGTAATTTTTCCCTTTGAGTGTCTCTGGTAACAATGTTATGAAATCTCACAGTATATTCAGAGTTCAAGAAGTCTGATCTTTGATAAAATCACTGGGAAGATAGGTCTTCTTTTTATGGGTCATTAATCTACAACATTCTCAGCTACTCTCACTTGGCTTTCAGAGAATCTGAAATAAAAACATAGTTTTCTATTTTATCAGTTCCAGATCTATTTAAGTTATAACTCACTGCACTCCAGTATGGAACTTATGAATAAACTATATGATGACATTTAACAGGGTGAGAGAAAAGCTGTACAGCCTAATCTTATTTATCTGTCTGGAAAATTTCATGTACGACATTATGGAGGAGACAGTCAATGGTAGAATAAAGCCAAACCAATGATTTCCTTTATATTTTTGGACAGAAGTGTAAGTAACATGGTAATCCAGAATAAGAATACTGGTAACACAAGCAAAATGTTTACTGAAAACCATTGTGTGTGAGGATTACTGGAGTAGGCTTTTCATAATTAAGAACATAGTCTTTTTTTTTTGTTAAACTTGTTAAAGATACCATTGGAATCAGAGTAAATTGAATCTCAGTAAATATAATGTGAATTAAAATCACCACAACTAATGAATGAACTTGCAATAGCAATCAACATTACAATTTACATAATTATAATAAGCATGAAGAATATTTGTTTCATTGTTCCTTCTAAACTGAATATCCATGATTTCTAAAGGGAAATATTCATAGATAAATATAGTGTGTATCCTGTGTGAAATAATTCTGTGTTTCCCATAAGTGGCGTAACCAAGTGGGTTAAACAACAACTGAGATGAAGTATGATACAAAGATAAGGGTTAGTCTTGACTAAGAGTCACCGATGGTTTAGCACTAAGTCTGCGTGCTTAACTAAGAAGTACATAGCTTAAAATGATGTGCTGGAAGGCCTTCAGGATTGAACTGTATGGAATACTAAGTAGGGGCAGCCATCATGTGACCGTAGAAGAGGATGCAAGTTTCTTGCTGCCAGAACAATAAAAGGAAGGCGATTAGAAGTCAAGCCAAGAAATAGTTTTCAATTTATTTAGAATACTTGAAAGTCTCACCAGGTCTCTAAATTACTTTCACAATAAATACCACCAAATCTAAATTCATGTTAAGATCTGTATTAATAAAATGGGCCTAATTTATGTAGATTAATCTGCTGTTTTGGTTTCAGTTATAACAGAGTGATTAACAAATGTGGTTAGGATATATATAATTAAAAGGAAACTAGGCAAGATGATTAGCATGATAGTTTGCGACATAGAACTTAATGTGTATAAGAGGGTCCTAAAGGTTGGGTAACTGGTATCTACAAATCTTTTGGCTTTTCATGTTGTAACACTTAATATCACTTCCAAGCATGTAGGACACTATCCACACCCTTTCAAATAATCACATCCACGTCTGCCACAGCTTGACTTCAGTAAACTCAGAGTGTGAAGGAAAATCACGATAAGTGGAACATCTGATAATGAATAGTGATGAGTAGAGTCTTGGCATTGATAGCACTCTGAAGGACCTGTTATGTAAGGTCTTACATTATAATATTCAAAACCAACCGATACAGCAGTAAGGAATTAGCTTGCCTTCGAAACTCGAAATATTAACTAGAGTTCCTTTAACTTTACGGAACAGATGCTTCACACTAAAAAAAAAACTAGCTCTTCGCGTAATTCAACAGCAAATATTTCATGAAAATTTCACAAATTGTGGTACATAGGCTTATTGTGTGTTTCCGATTACCTTAAGTAGTGTGCTGTTTGTTTACTTTAAAGGCTTTGTTCTTAGTGTAGAAAGTTAGTCAAGGAGGACACTGCTTTCTTCTTGACTTAGTTACTTTTGAAACTTGGGAAGCAGACAAGAACGTCAAATTAGCCCCTTATTAAGTAGATTCTTGTAGAATATCATATAAAACAGATAGGGTTAGTTATCTCATTGTTTGTTTTTGATTTCGCGCAAAGCTACACAACAGCTTTCTGCTCTAGCTGTCCCTAATTTAGTAGCGTAAGACAAGAGGAGAGGCAGCTAGTCATCACAACCCACTGTAACTCCTGAGCTGCTCTTTTTACCAACGAATAGTGGGATTGATCGTCACATTATAATGCTCCTATGGCTGAAAGGTTGAGTATGATTGGTATGACAGACATTCGAACTCGTGACTGTCGTCCTAACCACCTGGCCATGCTGAGCTCTCTAAGGGTAACATTTGGCCGTATTAATTTTTTGTCATTTAGATTAATGGCTAATGATTTAGAGCAGCAAATTTATAAGATGAAAGGACGAGTGCAGATACATAAATATTGCTTAAGCCGAGCAAACTAGATTAGTAATTTCTATTCTAGCTCAAGGTTTCAGAATAATCATGCGGGTGGGCAGTTATTATCTATTGCCAACGTTTCATCACAAATTTATTAAGCCTTAATACATTATCCTAATTAAAGAGAGTTTAACGGCAGTTGATATTAGGTTAAGCAATTAGCATAAATAATGCTTGATACGGCTGTACCGATTGTATGGAGGTGATGACAAAAAACTATTAATCAAAATTCCATGGCGTTAACATAAAGAAAGCTATTAACTTTTAAAGACTTAATACTACCACCATACATTTTAAATAATCTGGTTGATTGTGTAAAGTAAAGAACTATTCCGAAATATAGGGTTACTATCGAGTGTCACGTTTGTACTTGCTGTAGATTGTTGGTGTGCATTAACAAAAAATCGTGATATCTATTCGAAAACACATTAGGTGTGAAGAAAGGTGCAGCCAAAAAATATGGTGTATTACTTAAAAGAATAAAGTCAAAATAGTTGGCCAGACCAGTAGCTACACTTTTATAGTATTGATAATAATTTTACGGCAAATATTCATTGATTAGTTAGCCAGATCCCGTTTTTTGTTCACATTGGGGCATAATGGTGAGTAAAACCTGGCCATGCCGGCTCCTTTTCACTGGTAAATTCGAGTGATTCTCAAAGAACAAAATTTTTTGTTTGATAGTGAGGATGACTCTCAGTCACATGGGTAGCACCTGAGCCATGAAAAAAACTGGCATTATTGTTTCCCATATATGATGAGGCCTGGCATGACCGGGTGGTTAAGGCACTTGACTCGTAATCTGAGGGTCACGGGTTTGAATCCCCGTCACACCAAATGTGCGCGTCCTTTCAGTCGTGGGGGCGTTATAATGTGATGGTCAATCCCATTCGTTGGTAAAAGAGTTGCCAAAGAATTGGCTGCGGGTGGTAATTACTAGCTGCTTTCCTTCTAGTCTTACCTTGCTAAATTTGGGACACCTAGCGCAGATAGCCCTCGTGTAGCTTTGCGCGAAATTCAAAATCAAACAAAGCATATATGGTGTGAGACAAACCAGGTGTGAATCCAGCCCAGGTTATCCAGTAAATCTTCAGTTCTGCTGTGATTCTTCTCCGAATTCTCAAGGGTAAATCAACAAATCTGGAAATATACGCACCGGCACTTTTGATTGGTTACTAGTTAATGCTTCCTAGTACAATTGTAATTATGGCATTTGTAGTAATACCACCGCCATCTACTAATTTCTACACCTTTAAAAGGATAGTAAGAAATATAAATTTATTTTGTGTTTTAGTCACGTTTGTATGTTTTAGATTTGCTGTGGATGATATCCAAAAGGAGAATCATCATAAAGTTTGGGCTGATGTTGTAGTTTCCAAATTCGTATCTCTCATGCTGATGCTGAAACATGCTTGTAGTGAGAGTACTGAAAATCATTGAATAAAATTGAACCTGTATGTATGATAGGTACCACGCCTGATCATCACCCTCGTACAGTAAACCAGGGATGTTACCCCCCCCCCAATCCACCGAGTTCCTATGCTCATTATGAGAAAGCTTAGAAGGAAAAATGAACCAACTAAAATTTTCCAATGTATGGCTCCACATTTTGTTGCTACTACGTTTAGGAAGAGCAACATGAACACCTTTAGTTATAGAAAAACTAATACAGGTTGATCGATAAGGGAAGTAAGCCAAATATAAACTACTCTTGAAACATTCACTATGTTCTCAGGGTATCATGCAAAAATAGAAAAAAAAAGCATCAATCAGAGGGTCTTCCTTATCACTACCATTGTGAGAAAAAAAAATTTACGTCATTTAAGGAGTACATCAAGCAACGCCCTCTATTGGCCGTACTTGCTAATTGCAAGTGCAAGGAAAAATAAAGAAAACAGTTTTAAATAATTTATAAATCATTTATATCAAAAACTTGGTATTACATAATTTCTTGCCCTGATTTCAGATCTGAAGTTAGTTTTTTCCTCAGTGCTCTACTTTTTTGCAATCAAGGTATTTAAAAATCTCAAAATTTCGTCATCATCATATTGACGTCGTAGTCTATCATGAAAAATATGTGATAAAATATGTTATAAAACTCTTTAATATAGCTGGGTAATAAAAAAGGAAATGCAAGATAGTATAAATGTATTAAAGTTATTTATATAAATTCAATTTTATATCAAGTTATAATTCAATTTATTTATATAAAACTGATTAGTAGATAAGACATTTGCTACTATGAGGAGGCAAAGCTCAATTGCAGTCTACTCAGGCATAAATTTCCGCTTGTAGCTCTTGCGTTTGTGGACTGTCTCAGGGCATTCTCGTTTAATGCTCCAGCAGTAATCTGCCATCATATGTTTGTCCCATCTCCCTTGGTGACGCTCTTCCATGGTCTTGAGGTCCTAATGGAACCGCTTGACTTGCTCGTCACTTACAGCTCCTGGGTTCTCGGGGAATCTATCAAGATGACTGTACAGGTAATGGAGTTTGACACTCATGTTACATCAAGATCGCGAAAAGCTGACAACATATTCGCTACAAGGGTTTCATAGTTGTCAGCTTTTTTATTGCCGAGAAAGTTTGCCATCACCGCCACAAATGAAAGCCATGCAGTCCTTTCCTTGTCGTTCATTTTTCTGGCAAATTCTTGATCACGCACAAGTGCACGAATCTGTGGTCCATCAAAAACACCTGCCTTGATCTTCTCGAAGGACAAACCAGGGAGCACAGAAAATATGTGTTGTAAGCATTCACCGTCAGTATTCAACGCCTTCATAAACTGTTTCATCAAGCCCAGCTTGATATGGAGAGGAGGAAATATGATCTTTTCTCGACTAACAATTGGATCGTTGACAATATTTGGCATACCCGCCTTCAGAGTCTCACGTATGGGCCACTCCTTCTGGTTCCAGTGCTTTTCTCGAGCTCGGCTGTCCCACATGCAAAGATAGCAGGGGTACTTTGTAAATCCTCTTTGTTGACCTAGGAGGAAATTAACCATTTTGAGGTCCACACAAATTGTCCAGTTGTGCTCGTGGTATTTTAGTAGGCAAATCACAGTCTTAATGTCATTATATTCCTCTCGTAAATACACAGAGTGTCCAATTGGAACAGCTGCATAGACATTTTCATTATGAAGTAGAACGCACTTCAAACTTTGCTTAGAACAATCTAGAAATAATTGCCAGTCATTTGGATGATATATTGGCATCCCTAATTCCTGGAGAAGACCTGAGATATTATGACAATAAACAAACATATTCTCCTCTGTAAAAAATGGCACAAAAGCCTGCTCCTGATTTTAGAAGTATGACACTTTAGTTGTATGGCTCAGCTGATTCTTTTCTTGCATCCTGGAAGCTAACACTTCAGCTGCATTTTTGGAGAGACCCAAATCACGCACAAGGTCATTCAACTCTGGCTGGCTAAACTGTTGAGGAGTTAATGACTGTGGGGTCTCATAAGAAGGATCGCCAGATTCTGAAAGTATTTCTTGAGTTTCATCAGCAGTCTCTTGCTCTTGGTCACTACCCACATCTTCAGATGGAAGAAATCCTTTAAAAACTAGGGTTGGGAGCTCATCAGAGTGCAGAGCAGGTCGGATTGCTGAAGGAATACTAGGATATGAGATTTTGTGTCTGTTTTTCTTGCCAATGCCCTTTGTATTGACCAGACAAAAATAGCAGTCAGTTGTGTGGTCCATCGGTTCTTGCCAGGTCATGGGAATTCCGAAAGGTAAACCCTTACGTTTCCCTTTTGTCCAGTCACGCAGCATTTCCTCGCAGTTATGACACACAATATGTGAAGCCCATTTCATGTCTTGGTCACCAAGAGCAAGTCCAAAGTACGCTTTATAAGCACGCCTCACAAACGATGTTATATTACGCCTTTGACGAATAAGCGTGAAGCATCCACAAATACAACAGAAAGCGTCCAGCTTGTTCTCACATTGACGTCTCCTTGTAGCCATGATCAGATCTGAAACAATCAAAACAATTTTAATATCTCTGTTAATAACATAAACGTGTAAGTAATTAATTTGACCACAAAATCTAAACAATTTTAATATCTCTGTTGATAACATAAACGTGTAAGTAATTAACACGTTTCCTGCGATGGGACCCACCGGTGTCCCACTATTGTTTTACCTTTAACTAAGTTGCAGGCTAGAGACAAATGTAACGACAACCTCACGTTATCATAGCTCATGCAGCACTGAAGCTGTTAGATGTACAAGAGCATCGCAGCAATTGCCGGTTTGCCAATATAGGCATCGCAGGAAACGTGTTAATTTGACCACAAACGGCTAGAATGAAAAACTTAAAATTGCATTAAAACTAGAGCATGTAGAGCTGAACCGTTTTCATATTTGAATTTAGCAGGTCACAAAGGGTAAGAATGAGTAAAAAAATCTTATGCAACTGAGATTTCGAAAAAATTTGTTGACCTGTGTAATTTATCATTCTTGTAATTCACTAAATAATGTGATTTACGCGTTTTCTGATCACTGATTACATTTCAAAGTTTCTTACTTTTTATCTTTTCCAAGAATACAATGTATTAGTTAATCATATGTTTTGATGTTTAAAATAACTAAGAAAATCTTTATACTCGTTTTTAAAAATCTTACTAATTTCTGATCAAAACAAGCTACCTTGATAGATTAGAACAACAAATCATCACAGTAATGAAGTAACTTATTTAACACAATGTTCTTATGTTCTTTCTTTAGTTATTAGAGTGCATTACGTAATAATCGGGGAATCTATCTGTTAACGAAACTTTCGGCCATAATTCCAATAGTATTTTACGAGGTTCAGACGTCCTACGAGATTTAGGCTAGTCCTCAGTTCTTATGCTGACAATGCAAAGTAATCTGTATAATAAAGTATGAAAAAATAGGAATAGTTATACTAATTGTTTGAAACAGTAAAGAAAGAACAGAATATAGTCTACTTACAGAATTCTTAGATACCAATAGTTTGTATGGTTCTTGAACATGACAACAGAATAGGTAAAACTTTGTATATTAACAGCATCTTGTGGCTAGCTGCCTTCCCTCTAGTCTTTCAATGACTCAAGTTTTATAAATATTGTATTACGTCTGGTTTGTTTGTTTGTTTGAATTTCGCGCAAAGCTACACGAGGGCTATCTGCGCTAGCCGTCCCTAATTTAGCAGTGTATTTTTGTTTTGTACTTTTACATTACTACGTGCCCACCGCTAGTACAGCGGTATGTATTCGGATTTACAACGCTACAATCAGGGTTCGATTCCCCTCGGTAGGCTCAGCAGATAGCCCGCTGTGGCTTTGCTATAAGAAAAAAACACACACACACACATTACAAAGAATACAATATGATGTTAATAGTAAAATCTACTTTTGTTTCAAAATTCGCCTGAATGATTTTAGAAGCGGTAAAGATATTTTATAAACTACTTTCAGAAGAAAGATTAAAAATTACACCAAAATGGTTTAATATATAACAAAGAAATAATAGTTTATTATTTAAAGCACAGTATAATATAGTTAATTATAAAACAATAACTTAGTCTTGGGTATTAGTATATTTGTTTTAAATAACACCAAATGAAGAATAGGTTCTGTTGTGTTTAAACAATTTATTATTTATGATCTACAGCCTGGTATTTAATTACTTATTCACAATGAAATCGTATTATGAAAACGAAGTTCAACGTATAAGAATATAACTGTAGATAGGAAATAAAAGCATGATAGACCGATTTTTAGTTGATCACTGGTTGAAACAATGATAAATAATTTTCTTTAGCTGCTTAACCTACGGTATATTAATCGATCCTGTTTTTTGAAGTCTTGATACTCGAGTGAAGTATAGAAGTTTTGTGAGCTTATGTAATTGTTTTTAGTATATTTTTATGAGTAATTTAAATTTGTGTATTGCACCGATTATCTATTTTTTTTGCTTTGAAAGTTCATTTGTTAATTTCCATCATTATAGTTCCAAGTTTATTTTTTTTAATTATTAACCTTAGGCCTAAGAATAACATTGGTAACACTCTAGGCCTAACTAGCATAATTCAAGCTAACGTGGGGATACTTCATCATGCTACTACTACTACTGAAGCAAGTTTAATCGGTAACTTCGTGCGATAAGTAATGTGGCATAATTTTGTCTCGGGGAGAATAACTGATAATGTGTTATAATTGAATTTGTTTGGCCCTTGTAGGTGAGACTGATTTAATTTTAAAATAACACTCGAAAGTGAGAGACACTAGTACTAGTTCTACTACCTAATAGTATTAGTTATAATAGTTATAGTCGGGTGTTTCGTTGATTTTTGAATAGTGAAAAAAAATTACACATCATTGGTTTCTGCATTAAAAAACATTATAGATTTACACTGCAGTGTGAATTATATATTTAATAATTAATGAAAAACAGTAAATAATTATAACTGTAAATTGTACTTTTGCACTACATCAATGCCTCATTGATAACCAGAGATATTGCATGAAATATACGAGATAAAATACAGCTCTAATGAAAATAACTTTATATAATTTTCAAAATCCATATTTATGAATTTATATTGATAAATAATATATATACATATGTTTATGAATTATGTAATATGGATAATGCAGTTTATTGTATGAGTGTGTTTTTTTCAAATTCAATGACTAAAAAGTGTTTATTAATGATTTTAAAGCTGATTTTGTGTGTTTAAAAAACAACAACATTTGGATCAGTGTAAAGCATGAAGAGAACTGTTGTCTGATTATCATAGAATCTTGTTGGTCAAAAACACACTCACATGTGCTATTTTTTTGTGTGTAAACATTCGTGCATTCTTTTTGCAAACGTGCTGGAGAAATAGATAGTAATCATGGACAGTCTTATAATGGATTTACGACTAATGGAAGTATGTTTTTTTGAAATAAACAGTGCAAATTAAGCATGTAATAATCCTGTACACATTTTTCACCTGTTTGATACATAATAATTTAGTATTTTGTTTATGTGAGATGTGTATTTGCAATTGTGACTTTCACATAAAAAGCTCCTTGAAATAACATATGAAATATTTAATATTAAGGTTCAAGACTTTCATACTCGGCGTGGTCAGGTGGTTGAGGCACTTGACATCTGAGGGTTACGGGTCCAAATCTTCTTCACACCAAACATGCTCACCATTTCAACTTTGAGGGCATTAGTTGTGACAGTCAATCCCACTATTTGTTGGTAAAAGAGTAGTTCAAAAGTTGGCAGTGGGTGGTGATGACTAGATGCCTTCCCTCTAGTCTTATACTGCTAAATTAGGGACGGATAACGCAGATAGCCCTCGCGTAGCTTTGCGCGAAATTCAAATGAAACAAATAAAACAAAATCGTAAAAGATATGACTTAGGATATCTTGCACTACCATATGAAGTTCATTTATGTGTCGAACACAGAATATATGTTTTAATCATGAGTTGATTTCCAAATAAGACTTTAATCAAGAAATGGCTATGTTCTCAGTATAACATAAATTTCGTAATTGCCTTTAATCAAGGAATGGCTAAATCTTCAGTATTACATAGATTTCTTGATTTTTTTTCTTTTAATTTGAACCTTAAAATGATACTTTCTAAACATTAACTAAAACTTTAAGTGTTTGTTCTGGTAGAAAATAAATTTTTATCATGTAAGGTTGATTAAGTTTCAAAAACGTCATAAAAAAACATGTTTATAAATCAAATATTTCTTGAGCAACTGTCTTGTAAATTGGCAGAACTATGTGGAATTTAATAAAAAAAACAAACAAACAACATGCTAGCTCTGAAAATGATATATTGCGTGGCAACTTTGAAGATTTATCAATTTTCTTTAAAAATTAACTTTGTTCCATAAAATATTTCAGGTTCACTAGTATGGTTTGATATAGCCTGACAGTCTGTGTATGCATACTATTAAATTGTAAGTATATACAAAAATATCAATCAACAAGATATGCCACGTCTGAAAAACATATCGACGTCTGAATACCCCTCCCAAATTGAAAAACAAAAACACAACACAATATAATACACTAACGGAATGTATTGGTATTTAAAATATTGCAACCCCACTCGTCCAGAAATATCATTGGAAACAATATATTTTGCACCAAAACTTAAACATATATCATGCCAATTTGCATTTTAATCAATAAATACAAGAGCCTTAAAGTGAGCCCTAACTTAGTGTGACTTCGTGCTATCCCCTAATAAAGTGAATAAACACAAGTTGCAACACATTTTTGTCGTTATTTTTACCTACCAGGTGATACCTTTATAACATAATGTTTGTTTTTTTTTATTTTAGCGTAAAGCTACACAATGGGCTATTTGTGCTCTGTCCGCCAAGGAGAATCGAACCTCGGATTTAAATATTGTAAACTTATCGCTGATCATTGGAGTATCCTTTCCAGGTTTTAATCACGGAACTTTCAACTTCAAAAACAACTTCACTCGGATACCAGCAATTACACAGGGTGTCTATGTGATTGGTACTTCTCAAACTCTGAGAAGTTGGAAATGTTCATATCAGTATCAAGGGAAAAGGCCTATTTCGCTACAAACTTTTCTTAAACCTTAATTAATTTTTTTTAGAAGCGTAAACCTTTCGGTTAGTAGAATATCTTTATAGGAAGTTCGCAATATTAAGATGTGCAGAGTAGAAAGTTGTGTTTATTTGTTCTGTGTAATCCTTTCGTTTTTCTACAGTTATTACATGAACTCCAAAATATGCCACGTCATCAACAGTTCATGTATTTTCCAGACATTAGCGTTGACCCAAGACTTTGCTGAAATGGCACCATTGCTTTGAGGATGTAGTTGTGTTAAAAGGTGGATATAAACTCCCACTAACTGGTCGGACGAGGGCAGCTCAAGAGTTTGTGTTGGACATTGCAGCCTTCCCTCTAATATGCTTCCCAGTGGCACAGCGGAATGTCTGTAGACACACACCGCTAGAAACCGTGTTTCAGTACTCTTGGTGGGCAGAGCACTATGTAGCTTTGTGCGTAATTTCAAACAAACAAAAACTCTAATGTGTCAGTTCAAAATTAGGGACAACTATGCTCAGCTACACCTTGAGTAGCTTTGCGTGAAAATTCATAAATAAACATGTAATACACATAAACACACAAATGTACGAATTTCACTCAGAAATATTTTCTTTTGTTATTTATTATTTGACGAAGTACGAATTGGAAGAGTGTTAAGTATTTCACACTGTGGATTAAGCCAAAAAGTCCGAGGTTCGGGAAGTGACTTGCTGAATGCTCTTCACATTTTCAGCAGTGGACAAGTTATAGAAGTCGGATAAATACCGAGTGAAGTGGATGGTGCTGGCTGGAAGACCTTCCTCTAGTTAGTAGCTCAAAGCTAAAGTAGTGTACTTTCCTTAAACCGTAGAGAACCTCTGACCTGGCTGTTTAACGTGCTTGACCACAAGGTGTTGTTCATATCGAAAATTTCAGTTCCAAAAACGATCAAATAGAAATGTAACTGGTTTACAAGCAGAATTATTTTAAAACAATAAATGAAAAAAAAAATCTTAAAGCTGAATTTTTGAGCTCAACTATTTGGTACAGTTGAAATATAAATGATAAAAAATAAAGTTATTTTAAAGTCAATCAGCTAAGTTTAGAAGCTGTAACTCAGACACTGAGTAGCTTCTGAAAATGTAGATTTCGTTTTATTCTCGTTTTTGACTCTTCCTCTTTATTGTATACAAAGTTTTAGACAAATACACATCTCGCAAGCATACACATTTTAGTTTTCAATAAAATACCTGTAGTTCTCACTAGGTCACCTTGTGCTACACAAACTCGTTTCATTCTCTGTTGCACGATTTGGAAAATAACATCAGAATAATGTTGTTCTTGTTGTATAATATGAAGAACACGCTCGTTTACCAACGAATAGTTATATTATAACGCCCCCACTGCTGACAGACCGAGTATGTTTGTTGTGACAGGGATTCTAACTCTCGACTTTCGGATAACGAGTCGAGTGCCTTAACCACTTCGCCATGACGGGCCTCATTATAGTTGCAAGCTGTGTCAACATGTTGGACAATCTGTCTTATATGTTATGATTGAATGCTGTTGGAGTCCAGTTTGAGCATCTCAAATGACGCAGTAGTGTACGTGCAGTTAATTTGTTGTATGAAATATTAGTAAAGATGTCTTGTTGGCTTGTTCGTTTATTTACTGCAGTCATATGAGCATTTGAAATTGTGGTACATTTTGTTGGGGTGACACCATGTAGATATTTGAATTACTTAAATAGGCAATTTGTTTTTAAATATAATTTCCTCCGCTAATAAATATAAATAAAACAATATAAAATGTTTTATATTGATATGTAAAAATAAAACAAAGAAAAACAAGTTCTGTTAATTATAATTATCAACAAGCTTTTAATTAATACGGCCCGGCATGGCCAAGCGTGTTAAGGCGTGCGACTCGTAGTCTGAGGGTCGCGGGTTTGCATCCCCTTCGCGCCAAACATGCTCGCCCTTTCAGCCGTGCGGGCGCTATAACGCAGATAGCCCTCGTGTAGCTTTGCGCGATATTCAAAACAAACAAAATTTTAATTAATAATTAGAAAGCTTACTCCATGCAAAATGTAGATTATGTAGCGGGTTTGAATTCCCGTCATATGAAACATGCTCTCCCTTTCAGCTGTGGAGGCGTTAACGGTCATTCCCACTATTCGTTGGTAAAAAAGTAGTCCAATAGTTGGCGTTAGGTGGTAATGACTAGCTGCCTTCTCTCTAGTTTTACACTGCTAAATTAGGGACTGCTAGAGCAGATAGCCCTTGTGTATTTATGCGCGAAAATAAAAAAAAAAACAAATTCAACGAAAGAAAACCGAGAGGCCTTACAATCCGTTGGCCCCCCGCTAGTACAGCGGTTTGTCTCCGGATTTGCAACGCTAAAATCAGGGGTTCGATTCCCCTCGCTGGGCTGAGCAGATAGCCCTTTGTGGCTTTGCTATAAGAAAACACACACACACATACACATACAATCCGTTTCAGAGACACCATGTTTTCAGACTTTTTAGAATTTTCTGGGCTCTGTTAAATTTGTCTGTCATCAAATAAGTTTAAGAGAGTGACACTGCCAATAAGATAACTGATTATATTCCATAGAATATCAAAGCCTTAGACTATGTATTTTGTCCCAGGCTTGTACAATGGCAAGTCTACGGATTTACAAACGCTAAAATCAGAGATTCGATTCCCCTAGGTGGACTCGGCAGATAGATCAATGTGGCTTTGCTATAAGAAAAACACACACACGGTATGTATTTCACTCGTGGCATTGGTCCGGCATTGCCAGATGGTTAGAATGCTTGACTTGTAATTTTAGGATCGCGGGTTCGAATCCCCATCACACCAAACATGGTCGCCTTTTCAGCCGTGAGGTGTTATAATGTGGCGGTTAATTCTACTATTGGTTGATAAAAGAGTAACCCGATAGTTGGTGGTGGGTAGTAATGGCTGGTTGGTTGTTTTGAATTTCGCGCAAAGCTACTCGAGGGCTATCTGCGCTAGACGTCCCTAATTTAGCTGTGTACGACTAGAGGGAAGGCAACTAGTCATCACCGCCAACTCTTGGCCCACTCATTTACCAACGAACAGTGGGAGTAATCGTCACATTATAACGCACTCACGGCCGAAAGAGCGAACATGTTTGGTGTGACGGGGATTCGAACCCGTGATTCTCAAATTACGAGTCTAATGCTTTAACCAGCTGGCCACGCCGGGCCGGGTGGTAATGACTAGCTGCCTTCCCTCTAGTCTTACACTTCAAAATTAGGGACTGTTAGTGCAGATAGCCCTCGTGTAGCTTTGCGCGAAATTCAAAACAAATAAACAAACAAACAAACAAACAAACACTAAAAGCAAACATTAGTAATATGGCGCTGTTTTCCGTATTACATTATAATGAATTTCGCATGTCTTTGTAATGTCTCTTTAGTATAAATGTTTCCCGTTAATGAGCTTAGTGAATCCAGGAAACCAGGCCATTAGGCACGCAAGATTGTTTTGTTGTGTTTGTTTTAATGTCTATACCAAACGTATAAGTCAGACGAAATGTGCGTTATTACCATTAATAATTGGTTTATTTTTAATCTCGTTTTCTTAATTCATCTTAAACGTCCGTATGTTTGAGAACCGACTTTACATATTATCATAAGTTCAGTCCCTGGGGAAAACTAAAGTAACTGAAGATTCCAGCGTTGTGAGTAATGTACACAGTTGAAAGTGAATAAAACAGACGACGACAAAGATAAAATAACTGTAAACACAATATTCTAAGAAATAATTTAAGAGAAACCTAGAAAAGATTATAATATATTTAGTATATATGATTGCTTACACGATTCTGTTGAGTATCTGGCAACAGATGTAAGACTTTTGTTATAATAATTCAAATATCTGTTTGAAATTTAATTTATTTTGCTTATAATATGTAGCTTTACTAATTTAAGAAATGAGTGTTAAAATATTGGTTTTAAACATGCTGCAGTCTTCTAAATTTTTAGAAGAGCTCAGAAACAAAAGACAACAACAAACAAATAGAAGAAATGATACACTCACAGAACACACGGTTTGGCTTATTGGTTTATTGAATCTTGCGCAAAGCTACACCAGGGCTATCTGCGCTAGCCGTCCCTAATTTAGCAGTGTAAGACTCACAACATACGGACACACTTATATATATATACATATGACTAAACGTTGACAATCTGGACTCATAACAGTAATACGATATATATATATATAATTTGTTATATGTATTAAAGTGACGGTTAGTAGTTTCCAGTGAAAGATAGATATAAATATATGTGTTTTACTAGAAACTACTAACCATCACTGTAATACATATTACAAATAATAAACATAGTTTTGCACAAAATTGCTAAAGTTCTATGTATTCCTACTCACATTTTTCTATGTATTATGCATTTTGCATTATGGTAAAATATTATCATAAAGATCAGTTGAAAAAAAAACAAGTTTGTATACTTTATTGTGATACTGGAAAACAAGTTTGAAGCAGATAAATGAATATTAAGTCCATAAAAAACCAGGTGTATAGTTCCATTGAGTATGATATTCCGTATTTCCAATTCGATAGGCCACACGTGAGCTAAAGAAATGTCACATACTCCTAAGGTTCAAGTATAGGCACCCTTAATTTTGAACTGTTATTTAGAGGAAGGAAGACTGGTGAGCAGCGTCATTTTCCACTGACGTGGATAGAGGACATTCTGCAGCGTATCATGGCTCAAACCTGGAACATTCCTTGCTAAAAATGGCATTTTCATCACTAGGCCTCGTCCATTTCCTTTATTAAGCCATACTCGACGAGAGAAAAGAAAAACTCTACAGTGGTGTCACTTGAAACGAAAAACAAAAAATTCTTATAAGTAAACAAACAAAAAGGGTATATCACGTGATGTAGTCCATGTGTTCTTTCATAAGGTAGGCTGTTATGTGTCTATTGAACTCATGAGGATTATACAACTCCAGATATCCCCACTAGGCTAAAAACATAGTGACCTGAGCTGAGATGATGGTTCTGTTGGGAACTGTATCCAAGTTAAAGCTCTTCCAGTGTTTCCCAGAAGGCTGACCTTACTATCAAAGAAAGGGAGAATGAATGTTCTTGTGCATCTGTTTCTTTATACTTCCAGTGCACCAGGCACTGTGTTAAAAGAATTAACGATATTTTTGGCGTCGAACATAAACAAACATATCTGTAGTGTTTCTGACCATTTGTAAGCGTTTACTATTCCCAACAGCAGTAGTATGATTCTAGTTATGGCTCTCAAAACTGAAACTCTGCATGAAAGGCATGTAGAAATTGAAGTTTCCACTGGTCAATAAGAATCCAGTAAAACATTCTAAAAACGTTGTATTTCAGTATAAATTGTACGCAGATTTCTGAAAAGGGCATTTGAAACTGGTTCCTTTAATGATAGAAGAGGATGAGGTAGAAAGCTCCAACGCTCCAATAGTGACATTAAGTAAGTGAAGGTATGATCGTTGCGAGATAATCGACGACTGAGTACAGATTTTACCAACAGTCTTGCTGTAAATGCAGATGACTAAAAATGAGAATAAGTTATGTAGTGCATTACTCTGGACTTTTGAAACAGAGTATTAAGGTAAACACACAAACAGACTTTAGTTTTTATACAAATACAGTGAATTTGTGTGATTTATTGTGAATTTAAAGACAGTTTTTGGAATACAGTATTATATAACAGAAGTTCTAGTTTTGTCACATTGTAAAAAGATACGTAGTCTCTATTTTACAGTTATTGATGTGTCACACAAGACTCGTCCAACAACTAGCGGTGTTTCATGCTGACTAGTTGTATTCTACCTTATTGCGTCAGTTTAAAATGAGGGACAGTTAGCCCAGATAGCTATGCGAGAATGTCCAAAACATTAAGTGGATATGAGTAAATTCTAGATTTAAAATTCATGTATTTTACCGAATTAGGCTTATTTGAGCTCTCTAAAATTGTGAATTATTACTTTGTTTGGAATGAAGCACAGAGTTACCACATGTACTATCTGTGCTCTGCCCAACGCGTGTATCGAAACGCGTTTTCTAGCGGTGTGAGTCCACAGACATACCACTGTGCCACTGGCGTGTGGGCTAAATTAGGAGTGATATTGTGAATAAATCTCAATTAAATTTAATTTTGTTATGTTGTTTTAAGGTCTTTCTGGTTATAAAAGTGTCACTTGCGTAATTTGTTTGTTTGTTTGTTTCTTTTGAATTTCGCGCAAAGCTACTCGAGATCTATCTGCGCTAGCCGTCTCTAATTTAGCAGTGTAAGACTAGAGGGAAGGCAGCTAGTAATCACCACCCATCGCCAACTCTTGTGCTACTTTTTTACCAACAAATAATGGGATTGACCGTCACATTATAACGCCCCCACGGCTGAAAGGGCGAGAATGTTTGGTGCGACCGGGATTCGAACCCGCGACCCTCGGATTACGAATCGAACGCCTGAACACGCTTGGCCATGCCGGGCCCTGCTTAATTTGCTAATTTCTTTGATGCGAGATATTTTATTTAGCAATACGTAAGTTTTGTTGTTGTCGCAAGATATTTTCTCACAGGTTTTCTTTCACTGGAAGAATAATTTGTGTTTGTGAAATATGTTTTTATTTTTCTGAGAAATTGTACTTATATATGACAACGCTCATTTACGAAATATTTCCTTAAAAATAGGCTACGAAAAGTGTTTCACTGCTTTAGCGAGTGAAGAGTAGACCACGTGAGAAGGCTGCACAATGGGCTATTTGTGTTGTGCTCATTACAAATATAGAAACCCGTATATTTGCTCCATAAGTTCAGAAAATTACCGCTGAACCACTAGGGGCACGTGAGATATTAACCACCTTTGTTTCTGCCAATGTCATAAACACACACACACAGAAATATATATATAGTTGAAAAACACTATCCACTTACATATATAAAATAAATCGATCTATGCTAACTGCAAAGATAATAAGCAAAAGCAAAGAGCTCTCCGAAAGAACGTGATAATGAATTACTGTATAGTAGGTGCATTATTATTAAAGTCAGTTTCTTTGACCAGTTATTCAACGATATCTATCGACAGAGTCTACTAGCAGTGGCAATCAAAAAGGAATACGTGTGCCTCTTATCAAAACTGTAGTTGTCAGCCACTGTAGATTAACCGAAGAAAAACAAGTGGGGAGGTTATGAAATGCGACAGAAATCAGATTTTTGTCTTGGGTGAATGGCTATTTCAATAACATCACTGGATGGCACTACAACCGATCCACAAACTGCTTATTTCAGGTTCAAGTAAGAATTCACGGTTTTATTGTTGTTTAAAATCGGAACTGTAGGCAATGTAACACTAGAAACGTATGAAGTGATTTGGTGTGTTGCACTCAAATCTATTCTGATTGGACTGTAGAATAACAATTCGAAGGAGATTGGGTTATGGGCTTAATCCTGCAAGCATTGTTCTGAACGTAGAAGCTGCTAGGTGGCGCTGCAATAAAAAGAAAATTTTGGTAGATTCGGTCATTTGGTTTCTTTAGAAGGACAGATAATACCACCTGTAATCCAACGCTATTTTAAGTCTTATTCACCACTCAATATTGCATTTCCACTCTCATGAACAAGTGATTTTTCCAATACGATAATGCATCAGTCTATTGCACTCGTATTTTTCTGAAATCGTTTTGAAGGACGCATGGCAGGAACTTCTTCAATCAACATTCGTGGCCTGCGTAATCTCTGAGTTTCAACTTTATTAAGTATCTTTGGATGAACCTGAACTACATTCAAACAAGAAACTTCCGATATCCCTTGGAGTCCATGAAGTCAGGCCCAAATTACTATGGTGACGACTTACACAGACCAATCTACGTGATATTGGGTAGGGATTATAAGAAATTCAATATGTATTTCTAATTTCACGTGAAAACAGTTTCCTGCAATCTTAAAAACCTTTTCTGTTGTTTTTATTTCATAACAAAGCCACTGTGGGTTATCTGCTGTATCCACCAGAAGAATCGAACCCTCGCACCCTGACGGTGAAGTTTTAAGCTAATAGACTTAACGCTTTACTATTGAGACATTTGTTTACTATGTCAAATGAGACGTCTTTATTTCAGTATAACGTTGCTCAGAGTACTTGTTTTTTAGCAGATCACGTGAAACAAAAGCCGATAAAACCTTAGCCCTTTTGATAGATAGACTTGTCTTCTTTAGGGATAAAACATTTCGCTCTAAAGCAGGTTCTATCAAATAAAATAAATTAGTTATCGTGAGTCCCAGAATTTTAAAGTACGAAAGGATATGATAGTTTCGTATTTCTTCATTGTTTGCTCGAACAAAATGAAAGTTCTGTTTTCAAAAACGTATAGTAATAGGATTAGAATAAGAAGTTTGTTAGTTACGGGTTAGTAACCAACTCCTCTGTGTATTTTTATGTAAAATTGTCACAGGTTTGTTAGTTCAGTCTTTTTTGTTATACAACAAAACGAAGAAATAAACGGTTTGAAGAATAAGTTGCAAGTTTCTAAACTACAGAAAAAAACCCAACAGAAATAACTTTGTTTATTTTGAATTTTCACGCAAAGCTACAAGAGAGCTATCTGTACTAGCCATCCTCAATTTAGCAGTGTAAGACTAGAAGGGCAACTAGTCATCACCCGTCATCGCCAACTCTTGAGCTACTCTTTTATCAACGAATAGTAGGATTGACCGTCACATTATAACTTTCTCCCGGTTAAAGAGGCGAGCATGTTTGATATGAAGGGGGGATACGAACCCGCGACTGTTAAATTTCGATTCATGTGTCTGTGTGTTTTTCTTATAGCAAAGCCACATCGGGTTATCTGCTGTGTCCACCGAGGTAAATCGTTGATTTTAGCGTTGTAAATCCGTAGATTTACCGCTGTCCTAGGGGACGGGAATTCGAACCCGCGACCCTCCGATTACGAGTCGGCTGTATTAACAATTTAGTCACGCCAGGCCTACGAAGTAGTAGCTAGTGAGAAAAAAACGAATAATAACGATTTACAATAGTTGGTTACAAGCACATTTCTGGTAGTTGGTTACAAGCACACTTCTGGTAGTTGGTTACAAGCACACTTCTGGTAGTTGGTTACAAGCACACTTCTGGTAGTTGGTTACAAGCACACTTCTGGTAGATGATAAGCAAATTTCGAATTTTAATTGCTTTAAAAGTTAGAGTTTTCATTTATTAGGTCAGATATATTGAGTTTCATTATGTGTGTCACACGTGTGACCACTATGGAAATTGAAATGCTAATTTTACTCACATATTATTTTAAGAACTTAGAATGTTATTTATCAATCCCAAAAGTTTCTCTCGGTTATTTGTTTTATTTTTTTTTATAAACGGCTCCCTCACTTGGTTAGGGTAAGTTTACGGACTTACAACGTTAAAATCTGTGATACGCTACCTCGGTCTGAATACGATGAGCATAGTTCTATTGCGTAACTTTGCTCTAAATTTTTAAAACAAAGCAAACAAACAATCTAATTCTCAAAAAACGTTTACTCCTTTTTATTGCTTTTCAGTCCCTTGGCAACGATAAGCTGATTTATTTACGTGTTGGTCTAATTATTTTGATTTTCTACTTTCATTAGAGTAGTTTTAAATTTAAAATTTCTGTTTATTAAAGTTCGTATGCTGTTGTTTATTAACAAATGAATTTTGTTTTGTTATATGAATGTTATAAAATGCTGTCAGTGAAAGTTGTGTGTTTTTAAAAAGATGTTACTTCCCATTTCGTTCCAGCCCAGCCTGACCAGGTGGTTTGGGCACGAGATTGGCAATCTTAGGATAGCGGATTCGAATCCCCGTTCCACCAAACATGCTCACCTTTTCAGCGGTGGGTCGTTATGACGTTACAGCCAATCCCACTATTCGTTGGTAAAAGAGTAGCCCAAACGTGCTCGCCCTTTCAACGGTGGGGTCATTATAAAGTGACGGTCATTCACACTATTCATTGTTAAAAGCCCAAGAGTTGGCAGTGGATGGTGATGACTACCTGTCTTACATCCAGTCTTACTTTGCTAAATTAGGGACAGCTAGAGAAGACAGCCCTCTTGTAGCGTTGCACAAAATTCTAGAAACAAACCAAACCAAACCAGGTAATTAGCCCCTGTATAAAGTGTTTTTCTGTAATGTTCTATTGTACATGGGTAAAGCTGTATACTCAAGTTTGCGGTAACAAATGGAAAGCTTAGCATTAGAATAGTGGTTTGTTTGTTTGTTTTGTTTTGGAATTAAGCACAAAGCTACACAATGAACCGTCTGTGCTTTGCCTATCACGAGTATCGAAATCCAGTTTTTAGCGGTGAGTTCGCAGACATAACGCTGTGCCATTAGAGATCTAGAATAGTGGTATTTTTCCTTTAGGTTTTCTGTACTAAAGTAGTGTTTTCCTTTATGCGAGTAACGGGAGAATAATTTTAAAATGGTCTAATATATGAACAATGACAAATTAACAAAGGGCGAAATTTAAGCCAACATCTTTTCAAATGATTAAACTTTAAGTCAGTTGCATGAATCACTGAAAGTGGAGTTTGTGACTGAGTTTAGCTTTAACGCTTATGTTTCTTTTCTTAGATTTTATAAGATATTCAACTTAGGTATTGCTCTTTGTTTTTTTTGTTTTTTACGTTTCATGTAACTATTTGGTATCCAAACAATTATTTTATGTACGTGAATGTTTGTGTCAGATTATATAGTAATGAACTGCTGGATTGATTTTCACCAAATATTTCATGTTTCCTCCTTCCACGGAGTAATACGCGGGGCTCAACGTTCGGATCTGATCTCCTTGAAGGTGTAAGCCAGCTAAAAAAAACAACTGGAAAAAACCAACAAAAACAACAATAAAAAAAACAGAAATACACAAGGAACATTATTTCAGTCATTTTTCTACATTTTTGTAAGAACTATCGTTTAAATAAATTGAATTATCCATAAAATAACTTATTTGTAAATATATTAATTGCTAAGCCAGCAAACTTTTATTTCCCAAACATATGTTAATTGTTATTATTATATCATAGGATGCTACAATAAAGCCGCAACTACCCAGTGATGGCCATTAAAAATATGTAGAATACTGTAATTAGTAAACTTCTGAAGATCAAGGAAATTGATTTGTTTTTATTAACTGTGAAAAAATAATAAAAAAAACGTAATGTTGTCTTAGTGGTTAACATTTAACTCACATTTCTTCAACCGTGAAGGGCTATTCGTTGGTTATTGAAAAGAGTAAATTTGTTTCAAAATATACGAATTATATACAAAGTGAAAACTGGCTTTTGTTTCCCTTTCAGGCCTCAAATAATGACCAGTCGTAAATAATATAATGAAAAGACTGAATCCGTAAAGAAGGACCAAAACAATCGCATAACTTTCCATATTGGACACATTGTTTAGTTTGGTTGTTGGTTTTATACTAAAGCCATAATGGGCTATCTCCTGAGTTCACAATAGGGGAATCGAATATCGGATTTTAGTATTGTAATTTTGTAAACTTATTGTTGTTTCTCCGGAGAACTATTGTACAAATGAAAGCTTTCTAACAAATATAAAGCCGGATAAAACACGCTTGCTTTAAAATATTTTATAATCACTTTTGTATATATCAAACTAAAACTATACTTTACTTAATCATGAGGATTTATTAAACACTCGGCCTTTCAGCCGTGGGGGCGTTATAATGTGACGGCCAGTCCCACTATTCGTTGGTAAAAGAGTAGCCCAAGAGTTGGCGGTAGGTAGTGGTGACGAGCTGCCTTCCCTCTAGTCTTACACTACTAAATTAGGGACGGCTCGGTGCAGTGGGCTAACAACCTACTCACTTAAATAGTTGTTGAAGAATCCGCAAGCGATTGCGGCCCTATGTTCCTAGATGGAATCTAATGATGATAACTAACTAACTAACCACAATATACAAGGGCATGACATCGATAAAATTAATATTTGTATTACTATGATAAAGATTAGTTTACCATTTGTTCACTTTTAGTTCACATAATTTAGTGACTGATAATTATTTTTTACTCTCTTCTTTTAGCTACCACTGTTGAAATATTCAAATTGTTGCATACCTATTTCTATAAGGCAAGTTATTTACCTTTAGAACCTTCTTATATGTTTCGAGTTACCACTTGTGATTTAGTAATAAGTTAAATTATATTTATTTCAGTAGGTAAAACAAATATTATTTTAAAATTTTACGAAGTGAAGAAATATATTGGAATTGTGTTTATTTAAGCGGTGTATGTGTCTATTATAAACTACTTTAGGAAAGGCATGGCCTAATGGCTAGCACGTTGGACTCCGAATCAGAGGATCCAAGTTCGAAGCTGTGGGGGACTATAAATATGACAGTCAGTTACACAGTTATATCAAGATTAGTCGCACATACGGCGGGTGTTACTGACTGGTTGACCTCTGTCCGGTCTTCATAAACAGTGGTTATGTACTTTATATTAATATTGTTGTTTTTGTCTAACCTCTTCGTTACACTCTTTGTCACAACGTCCAGCCATACTCGGTCTGACGAATGTGTATTATGGCAATAGCCCCGCAACACAATTTCCATTGTAAAAGATTTCGTCCTATTCAAAGCACGTAGATCTTCCCTCTTGTTTTCCACAATCTACCTAATTCAAGAAAACCACTGTCTATTTTAACAGTCCAATTGCACAGAAGGGACCCTAGTGGCACAGCAGTGTGTCTGCGGACTCACAGCTCTAGAAACCGAGTTTCGACACCCGTGGTAAGCAGAGCACAGATAACTCATTGTATAGCTCAGAAATTCATGAGACATGTCTTGAGGTGTATTTCTTCATACAAAATAGCATTAACATCGAATATCCATTATATTCTCTAGTTTCTTGAGTTATGCGATGGTTGGATGAATAAATGACTTTAACCAATCCAGTGTATGAGAGCAATGATTTCCTATCGCCCCTTTCAATAGCCATGTGACACAGAAATCCATAACCATTGCATTCGGCCACTGGGCTATCATGTATATATATGGAATGGGTAAATACGTATTTCAACAGTTGAATGGACATGCCTTGGCTTTTCCAAATGGAGATCTGTTTTGTTTATGTTGTGTACTATTGTCCGAGACACGTGGACGGATTTTTGGCTGACCTTTGCTTTGAAGGATTCTCACTTGTTACAAGACGTTGCAATTTACTTACTGTTGTAAGGATACAACTCACTGGAGGAGGTGTTTTGCTGTAGTATCTTGGTAACAAAAGCTGACACACATTCTTTTGTTTGGCACTGAACTGCTAATTTTTTACAAACGCTGCGCTTTTTTATTTTTATGAGCACCAAGTTTATCCATATTTATTGTTTTCCGTTAAGTACAAAGGATATCCCGGTCTTGGAAATTGAAAAACCTCAACTTGAACACATTATTAAGATCTGAATGTATGGATATTTTGCATCAGAAAGGGCTGTTACACACATTTCTCAAAGATGATTTCATTTTAGTGGCGTCACAATACCTACGACACACCAAAAAATTATACATTCCGTTTCAAAGTGACTTTATTGAACTGCGGGTTAATTCAGTGAGGGATTTACAACACTAAAATCCAGGACTCTATTCAACGCGGTGGATACAACTGATATTCTAAACATTTTTTGTTTCAATAGCGAAACTTGTGGTTTCTCATACTATCCAAACAAGTAGCTTGCTAATTTGCATACTTATTTACTGACTGTTTTAATATAACATACTCAACCATCTGTTTACCTGAGTCTTTGGGCGTCTGACATGGCACTTTAGGCTGGTTGCAGTGTGAGGCACTTTTTAGGTTAAAAATACGAATACAAATTCCTTCGCGATTAAATGTTTTCATTATTAGTCCACAAATATCATATACATTTAAGTGAAATATAGTTTTTAAAACTATTACTTTACTTGATGGATGAGGGCAATGCTCCAGATTACTTCTGTTGTCCTTCTGTACGAATTTTTTATGGAGGACTTTGAAGTTTCCATTCTCCAATTTTTTTATCTTTGTCTCAACATCGTTTAACAGTTTCGCTTCTTGGATATTCTTATTGAGAAAAAGATGTAATAAAGATCTCCAGTCATAACTCTACTTTGACAGAATTGCGTATCGAATATTAGGAGTTTGCTTTGAACCAAACATGCAGTTGCTAAACATCTTGTACGTGGCGCCAGGATCACTTCTGCATGACACACACAATTGTATGAGTATGTTTGTTTCTTTTGAATTTCGCGCAAAGCTACACAAGGGCTGTCTGCACTAGTCGTCCCTAATTCAGCAGTGTAAGACGAGAAGGAAGATAACTAGTCATCACCACCCACCACCAACTCTTGGGCTACTCTTTTACCAACGAATAGTGGAACTGACCGTATAACACCCCACGGCTGAAAGGGCGAGTATGTTCAGTGCGACGGGAATTCGAACCCGCAACCCTAAGATTACAAGTCGAGTGCCCTAACCATCTGACTATGCTGAAATAGCTTATATAAAATATGATAGATCCTCAGTATAATATAGAGATAATTATCCCCCCTAAAGGAAACTGAAATCAGCATGAACAATTTAATAAGATAAAGAGAAACAGTTGAGTTAATATTACATGTCACTGTCGATGTTTTCATATAGTGATCCCCCCCTAAATAAGGTTAACTGGCAATACAAAAAAAAAACAAACAAAAAACATCAACTTAAGAGATCCCCGTGACAGAAATGAGGCAGTCCTGAGCTCTGGTGGTCGTTCGATTATCTGTACGTCATCAGCACAAGCTAGTGTCAGACCTCTACAGGAGAAAATTGTGCCGTACGGTGACAAATGCCGGCAAAGAATGCAGGTGAGTGGCTATACTGTGATTAAGAATTTCTTCATATATTAGAACCATTGACACTGAAACAAATAAAATAACTTTAGCCTAAGATAAGATTTAAAGTTTAAGAAGTAAAGACAATTGCCTTTTCCTGAATGCGTACTAAATGTTGCCGTTAAAGAGATCCTGGTCTACCTGGTAAAACTGTGACGATGGGATTTTTAGATAGGAAAGACGTTCTTTACTGGTAGAGCAGTACTTAAGGATATTATTTCTGTACTGATTATACATGTATAGCTAGGAATGTGAATGATTTAAAAAAATAACCAATAAGAGTTTTGTTTTCCACGTGTATAACCTTATTAGAATGATTAAAGAATAAAACAAAGAAAACTAACAAATATAGCTTGTAGTGAAAAGATAAGCGAGTTGTGGTTTTGGTTAATTTGTAACCATCGTAACAATGATGAATTGTTGCTTTTCTTACCATTTTTAAATATTTACGTAAAGAAAGTAAGATATTTATTAAGATTAATTAAATGTGTACAAGATAATACCGAATCAAATAAAACCGGAACTGTATTCGTTAAAATTACCTGATTGAATACACACACATACGTATATTGTTTAACGTATGTATATATATATATATATATTAAGAAAAAAATCAAATACTTTATTGACCTCATGCATAGCGAAAAATTGAGGGGGCGTTTTCTCGTGTCAAGTTATCGCGAGGAGTAGTACATGTGTATGGACCACACAGAGAGCTCGCACACTCGAATTAAGAGATTTTCGTGATAACAATTGGAGTTTCTCGCGAACCGCTTCTGCTTTGGTTATTGAGACAGATTATATTCAGATTGTCCACCTGAAGATCCATGGCAAGAACAGTTATGACAAGTTCAAGCCTTATGATACGATATTTACAATGTTTGGAATTCCATTTTAATATATTTTTTTCTCGATTTGTGTTAATCTCGTCCAACTTTACTCAAACATTCGTTAAAATATATTAACATGCTGTTCGCAAGAAATCAAAATAAGCTTCAATATTGGATTACACTAATAATTATATTAATAGCTTAATATAAGTTTATATTGTAATTTTGTACTGTTGCTTCATTTTTTGTATTGTGATTAAAACTTTTCTCAGCGCCTGAAATTGCACTGCAGACGAATGTTTCTCAATACTCTATTATACGCTGCAGAACGAACGACGCCTAGAATAGTTTCGCGAAGTGAATGACGTCATACGAAAGATAATCGGTTGGCTTCTCTCGCTACATAAGCAGTTTGTTATACCTCGTACTATTTACTAAAGTATTTATAGGACCTAATACTTTTATTCCCATTTTTTATTGTTTCACGGCTTCTTTTTTTTAACATATACTTAGAAGGTTTATAATTATTTTACTCGCTTCGTTTTGGAGTTAATTTGTACCGTAACTCATGGCTCACATACTGTTACCTTGAAGTCCCCACTTAAAAACAAACAAACAGAAAACGTTAATGATTTAGTGATATATTATTAGTAGTATATCACTATATACATATATACATTATTAGTACTAATTAATTATTGATCGTTTTAACACTTAGGAAGGATTATAAATGTCCTACTTTATATTGTGAAAGGACAAGATAATCTTTACTGTTTTAATAGATTCCATTCTACATAATTCTTATATATTCTGTTTTTCTATATACTTATAGTTAAATATCCACTAGCTACTCAAAATACGAAAGTTAGTAAAAGCGTCGATATTAATTATATGGCTTGATCATAATATATACATTACGTGCATAAGTGTGTGTATATATATATATAGAACTTTGTTCTTTTATGTGTGCACGGGAATAGCATAGTCAAATCACAGCCGAAAACAGCGTTAACGACAAGAGCACCCAACTGATGAAACAATGTATTTTATTTAATCTTTATAATTAGAAACGTCAGAAAACTGCACTTAAGTATGCTGATTTCTAGGTTGATTTTTATTTCGCTCCAGGTACGTGACTTGCTCTAATCGGAAGTTATTATTGATAGAAAAGCACGTAAGTTAACTTTCATATAACGGAAGAAGTTGATTCAATGGTGTTTCCAAACTTTACAAAGGAAATAATAAAATATTATAAAAGTACTAACAAAAGGAACGTAATATAAATACATTGCACGCATACAAAGTTTACCTTGTTACTTTCTCACATGTTCTCGCAATCCCCATCGTATGAAATAATTAGTTTAATGTTAGTCTCTCGGTGGGGCTAAGTTCATGGATCTATAGTACTAAAATCTAGGGCTCAATTCATCGTGGTGGACATAGCTATAAACTAAAATTTTTTGCTTTAATAGCAAAGCCTGTGATTTCTCGTATTTTCAAAAGAAGTACTTTCCCTAAATCGAGAATTTACGTGTGCTTTCGTAAAAGAAGCAAACGATAATTTAATGGATACCATTTTTTGTGCTTTTCGTTTTTAAAAAATTGATATGAAATTGTTAAATTGATAACAAAATGCTTAACTTTAAAACTTTGACAACTGAGTTATTATACTAGTATAACATAGACGAATGTTCAGATTCTATGTGTATACATAAGCAATTTAAAAAAATTCTTTGTACATTTGGGAGAGCAGAATGTAGGCTAGGCTTACTTTATAAATTTTTGTTGGCAAGGTTAGTTTTGCATTGGAGGACCGAAGAACGAATACTGTGTAATAAAAATTTAATACATATTAAATATGATATTTATAATCCACCAACATTATATGTAAACTATACTTACGTTTTATTCGACCTTCAATTTTAGATTAAAGTATTTGAATGTTTAAAACTTGTCACGTTCCTTAATATTTTGCACACATTTTGCTTCTGTGTTAAAATAAACCTGTCAGTCTTAGCACAATATTCTCGTAGGAGTACCTTTCATGTTTGAAGGAAACGGTAAGGTTTACACACAGAAAGAACCACGTTTGAAAAAAACCTTTCTCGTACACAGCTATAAAGAGTCTGATGTGGCTTTGTTATAAGAAAACATAAACACAATCTATAAAGAGACTTGTTTTCTTATTAGTGAAAAGTTATAGAATGGGAAATCTGTAGGATGTATGGGATTTTGATCATAAATCTCTGTAGCACATATTGCTGTTTTAATAACTATGTGCTGCAAGTAATTTGTTAACTTTTGATATATGTTTGCTTTTAGTAATTAATAACTTTCTAAGGCAATGGTCATTTGTATTAGATGTTTCATGACATTTTATGGTTTAGAATACCGTTCTTTAAGCTGTAAATTTTGCATGTTCTTTATTATTTTCATGCGAATATTATATTGTTATTTTTTAGGTAAACGTTTTTAACTTTCGAGGGTTATTTTCCACTAGAGGATATTTGATATTTACTACAACAGATATATCTTTAGGACATTCATTTCATCTCGTGATTGCATCAATGATCTTCTTCCCCTGGTGAGAAAAGTGGAAACGCCAAGGTCGTCCGAGCATTGTTTATATTGTAGTGCGTTCATTGATAAATGGAGAAGATCACTGTACCAAATACGCATGATACATTAAATGATAAGAATAGACCTTCTGCTGATTAATGTGAAAACATATAATTGACTTTAAAAAAAATCACTTTATTTCATTAAGCTTTCACACTAATGTGAAAATAGTCTAATTTCTGCAGCACAAACCTGTCAATGCATAAGGGTCGACATCCAATAGACGCTGTCACTGGAGCCACGTGATCAGTAGTGCGCCGCATTCACTATCATGTAACTAACGCTAGTTTGTAAATTGACAGTACGGGAACAGGGTTAGGACGAAGTGTGGTGATTTTTAAGGAACGGTTTTGAAGTGATAACACTACCAATTTTTATCCCGCTTGTATGTGCCTACGTAATACAGTTTAATATTATATTTGAAACTTAGTTATAAGTATACATTTCTAAGTATATTAATATAATTTATATTGCTTGTATTTTATCATGTCGAACCAAACACCACAGAGAGTTCGTAGGACTGGTTCTCCTAGCTCAACAAAGCAGGGCCCCTTAAAAGCAACTGTGCCTGTATCATTAATGAAACAGACTACTAACGTTAGCCCAACAAGATCGATAAATAAAAAAACTAGCCCCTCACATTCTCCTACTTCTAATAAAACCAGTGATGGAATAAAGCTTAAAGCAAGACAGTCACCTGATATTATTAGGATAGGTGTAGGCCTATCGGTCGATCGGCGCAGCCCAGGATCACCAGGTTACCAAGGTAGGCCTAGGCTAAGTCTCCAAGTTTTAATTTAATAAAATAAAAGCCGTTACATTTTGGGAACTCGTAATTCTTATTTAGTCTTTCTTATGTTTAAGTTCTGTGTTTATGTGCAAGAGAGCTATCACAAAGATGTGTAACTTTTTTATTAACATATTCATAAATTAGTAAGTCTAATAGCAAAAATCACGCCCAGTGACTGTCACTTGAACTTTAGGCCACATTACTAATAGTGTGTATTTTATGAATCGCACTGTGTTTATAAATTTCGTATTGCCCAAGTCTGGATACTGGTATTAATCTTGTTAAAATAAAACAATGAGTTTTTGTAAAAATAATAAAGAAATATAGCCCTCTATAATATTACAACTTACAGTTTGTTTGATGAATGCTGCCATATAGTATAATTGATTTTGAAGTAAGTTGTATGGAAGTTTAGTTTATGAAGTTTTGAAATAACTGTTGAAGCACCAATAATTATGTAATTGTCAAAATTAACATAGCAAGCTAAATTTTTATAAAATTATGAGAGTTTGTTTTAAAAAACTTGAGAGCCAAAATATATGGGAAGTGTACTTATTTGCTATATAATTTTTTTACTTTAAGTAATTTTTTATGATGAAAAGTCAAATTGGCCATAAGAAAACTACAGGTTAACTTAAATGATTAATAAAATAAATAGCATTTTATCTTTTCTCACATTAAGCTGGTTATTAGTATTAACACTAAATTAAGGATCAGTGTGTAAGGAAAAATAAAGTTGAAATATGCTAAATTATTTTTGTATGAATGTTATTTACATTTTCAGTGAATATTTTGTACATGTAGGCAAGAGTGGAGTGTGGTCACACTTATTAAGTTGTACCTATATATATTTACAATTTTTTATTAAAGGTGTGAAATGCCTTATACCATAATACTATTAACATCCATCATTATGAAAGAATTTTACAAATATTTTCTGATTAGAGATTATTCTCTTCTAACAAGTTTGTAATAGCTTTACATCAAAATATGCCTGAGTTTGTCATAAGTTTAAGTTTTGGCCTGATAACTTTGAATTTAGATGTCTGTATAACCTGTTATAATATGTAGACTTGGTTATGTTCATAATATTTAACACAGCATAACCTGTGAATAGTAAGGGACTATTTTGTACTTCAAGATTGCCCTGGTATATGCACCCTTGATAGGATTAATGTCTTAATGCAAGCATAATTTAGATTTGTTTTTCATATGTATGCAATGTATGATTTCCAATCGTGTTTGAAATACTGTACTTTACATCAACTGTTTTTAATTTCATTATTTTGTTAATAAGCACATATTTAGTAAGAACTTTTAATATATTGTATGTATTAGAATTATTAATGGTTTATTTTTATTAGTATGGATTAGGTAAAATAAGTGTGACTTAGTTCTTTTGTATTTGGGGTTTTAACATTAAAGTGAGTACTTACATAATGTAGGCAATATTGTGTTTATATGGGACTGACCACTTTTTGAGTGTTATAGTGCCTAACAGTTTAGTTATGTAGTTAGTTTTAGATGTTAGCAGTTCTATATGTATGCTTAAAGCATTTTTCAAAGCTCTAGAGATAATTTGTAAATCTAGATTGACATAATAACATAACATTAAAGGACAACAAGCATCCTTTTTGTCCATCTTGGCCATTCTATCCACTAAATTAAACACTCCAAAAAAGCAATTCAAATCATTTCCTTCCCCTTAAACTTTCCTAAATTAATTGCATCTACCATAATGTTGCAAGTGGATTCTTGCTTGCCAATAAATGGCTAAGAAAGTTGACACTGTGAGATTTTGTGGGCCTTTCATAATTTTACTTTTCACAGAAAAGATCATGTAAATGGTTCTCTTTCAAAACATTCTAAACATTAAATTGCACAAAAAACTGTGCATGTTTGTTTTTGTCTTACATAGATATAACTTGTACCAAATTGAAATATTAATTCAAAATTTTCTTGAACCAAGAGGACCAGGAGGACTTGTTTTATACCACTCTGAGTTAAACTAGCATCTCAGCTTCTAAATCAGAGATATTTGGTAACCCCTTTACTATATATGCTTTATACAGATTTAGGTCTGAAAAATTGAAAAGTATCTCTTCCATAAAAAAACAAGCAAACCTGTCTGATGGTAAATTACTGTTAAAAACAAGTAACACACACACACACACACACACACACACACACACACAAGAAATGTTTTATGAGTGCATAAGTGATTATGGGTGAAACTTGAACAGATGTAAATTACATAGGATGACCACTTCATTCAGCTGTGACTTAAAGTGTACCAATTTAGAGGAAGTATTTGACTCATTGAAATTTTGATGTTCTGTTACCTCATACACATATGTTTGTACATGTATGATAAGCAGTGATCATTTCCTAAGTTGGGTAACTTACAAGATGATAGAAGGCATATTTGAACAAAACATCACAATAGAATTAAATATATTCTTTTGTATCTATGTATCTATCCAATAAAAATGTAGAATAATTCAAACTAGACATATTAATGTTCTTATACAAGAAATTTCAAGTTTGGAACTTTATCCAAAAAAATATTTATTTAACAGTAACATATGGATAACAAGAGGCATTTTGGCTCTTCAAGACAGTCTTTACACAGCCACCATTGTAAAAAGTTGAATTTGAACTTGGATATCATTTTTATCCCAAAATTATGTGTTGTTCTCTTGCACTCTTGTATGTGCCTCTACTATTGTTGACTGCAACTCATTCCATTTTGTGACATTTTAAATTTGTGTTTATTAACCTACAACACTAAACTTTAGGGTTTGGTTCTCTTCAGTTGACAGATCAAAAATGGTGCATTGTGTGATTTTGTGCTAAAGAACACCATTCTTCAGAATACAACACAGAAATCAAGAGGCTATTCTCCCATTTACCTTTTAGATAATCTTTTGAACTTCAATAAGATTATCTTTTACCCCTTATTCTCTCTCCCTTGAAAAATAAAGCAAACAAACAAACCTGAATCTATCCCTATTAGATAACTTTCCATCCATGGAATCATTCCATTAATTCTTCTTTGAACTAGCAGACCAAAACCTTACACAGCAGTCTTTATTGCAGTGGAACCAATGATTTGTACAGACAGGTAATTATATCTTTTGATGTGTAATCAATATGATTATAAATATATCCCAAAATTAAATTAGGTTTAATTATTATTAGCAATAGAGCAATGCTTCTATTGCTTGACTGACTAATCTGTTATTGTGTCAAGATTTTTTTGCATTGAGTGAATTCCCATCTAAATTTTGTAAAAGCCCATGTGTGTTAACTCACACTTGATTTCTTGAAATTGGAGGAGTCAAAAAACAAAAATGCATTCATTCAAATACAATAATTTGATTACTGTTTGCATATTATGAGTTTTATGATGGGGATACGAGGGGTTTTGAGAGGGGTTGCCATGAAGCTCTGTAAGTGTAGTAAATGTTTGTATAATATACCTTAAGTAAAGATGTGGGGTCAGCTAGCCTAAAGCCAAGTGCATAAACTTTATCATGAAAGTAGAAATATTGATTAAATTTTAAACTTAATTTATGAATAAACCTATTTTCTGTGATATTACCAACATGCTTATTAAAACACAGACCTCTTTAATGAACAGACACTCTAAATTTAGAATTCAACAAATGTTTTTTAGTTTTGTTGTCTGTACATTTCATTTCACACTTTCAGTACCCAGACTAACAACAGTATTAGCTTATACTTTGGTTGCTAAGCAACAGAACATAAACACCATTGCTGAACATAGTGATACCAAAATGCACTGGCTTTTCTATATTTTAGAAGTTGTTAACCTATCTGAATTTTGTTAATTATTCTGAGTATGCCACAAAGTCAGTTCATGAATGATCTTAATGTTTATTGGCTTACAAAGGAATTTACTGACCTTTGACTGCCTCGACTGCATTTTCTGCTTCTTTGTTGATCAAGCTGCATTTCACAAAATTTATTTATTTCAGTCAGTCATGATATGTTAGTGAACTTAAGCGAGCTTAATTGAAATTGTGATAAGAGCTGGATTTAAGATTTTTTAAAATAATTTATTTATTTATAGCTTTTGTTTAGAGAATGATGGACCAATAAGTTTTGGTGTTGCCTCAAAACACTTATGGTAAAAACAGTAATAATAAGAAATGCTAATTTTTTATTAATTTATTATTTTTGTGACATTTATCAAGTTAATAGTAATTTTGATTACTGGGTGGTTGGAAATATTGACAACCAGTATTATTGAGAAACATTGCTTTTGATTAGTTGATCATTTTCTCTGACATTAATAGATTTAACAATACTAATAATTTTGAATTGATTGATTATTTTTTTTGACACTAATTGATATTTTGGATAATTTAGTTAATCATCCAGCTCTTCATATTATTTTTTTTTACATTAATTGATATTTTTGATAATTTAGTTAATCATCCAGCTCTTCATACAGGTCATTATGATACATACTGTATATAAATGATTTTATGAAATGCCTCAATGATGTATTTATGTCTATAAATTATGGCAGGTGTCCAATAATTGAGCAACCAATATCAAGCCAAGGAGTCCAACTGTGTAACATTAAAAAATTAAGAGTTGGTTATTGTGCCACTTAAGTTTAATAAATGTTTATCATGTAATGATTCTTGTGAGTTGTTGGTAGATTATAATGTAAGCACAAATCTACAGTGTAGGTAGGCTTATTTGTCATACATATTTTCCTGAAATGTTGTGCTTAGTACTAGTGACATCATTAAAGGCTTGGTAACATATTTTAAAAATTGTGGTTTAAGATATTTATAAGTTGTTTAAGAATTGTTTTTTAATATCAGTAGAACTTTAACTTGTAGACATTTCAATATTTAATTGTAACGTAAAGTTGTGTTACTATTTTTGGCCGTACGTGCTGTGTATGTCCAATATGTAGACCATAATCATTATGAATGCTTCATGACATGAAAGTGATCAATTAATGTTTTCATATGCTGAAGGGTTGCACAACCTTTATCACAAGAATAGTATATTAGAAACAAAATACTTCTCTCTCTCTCTCTCTTTATTTTTATTTTTTTTAATTCAGTTGTCATAAACAGCTTCAAAACAAGACTCTTGGCTTTATTCCAAGTTCTATACAGTCTCTGGAAATGTAATTGTAATGCAAGAGATAACCTATCCTATTCTAAAAAACAGTGCAATAGCCTGTAGTTATTAAATTCTGTAGGGCTGATCTAAAGCATAATGTTTCATTAGTGAAATCATGTGAAGAAGAAAGAATGGATTGTATATTGTAGTTACAGCTTGATGCAAAACGAACACATACCTGAAGTAACAAACATATATGTGAAGCTTTAAATGTATTGTGTATAAATGTTTATATGTTCCAATTTTTATCCACCCTATTACCAGATTGGTCTGTTCAGGCAGTGGTTAGTTAGTAGTAATGTTTTAACATTATTGTATGTTTTTCTCTTCATGTATAGATGTAAAAATTCTAAGGTTTGGATATGCATTTGTGGTTGCAAATTAACTTAGGCATAATTTTGTGTTTTTAGTATAAAATGTAGTTTTATTAAATTCTTTCTTGCACATTTAAAAGGGTGGAACATGATATGTAGTATTGTATTTCAGGTGTGCTGTGATTTATCTAATGCAGTACATGTATTGTGTAGGCTTCTTTTATATAAATGTATGAAATTTTAGTTGAAATTATTTTAACTTAAGAGGTTTTTCTGTGAAAGTTTAGAAAATATTTTCCAATATTTAATGAGTTTTATAAGGAAAATAAGCTGCTGTAGTAATTTTGTTACAAAATGTTTATTATTAATTTATAAGTGTTCATATAATTAATTTGGAAATTAACCAGTATATAGTATGATATCACAGTTATAAACACTTTCTTTACAAGTTGCATAATTTAAAAAGTATGTGAATATTATTAATTGAGATATTTTTATTTTATAAACAAATGCATGCATGAAAAAGCTCATGAACTTAGTTGGAATATTATTTTCTGTCATATTGAAGTTATCTGTGTCGGAAGTTCATGTTTCATCATCCATATAATGTAACATTTCAACATAATCATTTTATTCTGATGTCTGTGATATATACCACAACAGTAGCTGGAGTGGCTCATATTTCATTACCTATGGATTTTGTACAGCATTTGTATTAGTATAAAGAAAAGGGCAGTATAGTTTTGTTAATACTAATATTTGATTGAAATATCTTTTTATTTATCAATTATATTTGATTTTTTTTCAGTATTACCATTCAAAATAAGTTTGAGTGTTGTTATACCAGGACCAGAATAATTTTGTTTTTGATAAAATTACAGTACATGTATTTTGCATTTTCCTATAATCACATTATTAATTTAAGTATTAATAAGAATTTATGATAATAAATAAGGAACGCTGTGCGAGTTTTTGCTATCACTATGCCTGTACATGTACTGCATATGCACAATTCTAATATTGTTAACTATTAATGCAAATTCAAAAATATAAAGTAAAGGGAAATGATACATATTTTTATGAACTTACTGAGTGTGTGTGTGTGTGTGTGTGTGACACTAATTGTAATGAAAGGTCATGTAGCTCTTACATGTGCACTGTATATTAACTTACAGAATTGTATTTCTTTTTGTATACTTAATATTATTACTGGTTTTGTTTAGTGGAGAACTGTGTATTAAAATGGTTATTTTTTAAGTGTTTGTGAAAAACATATGGGTTTTTGTTGCTGTTTTTGTCAATCATTACTAGTAGTTTAATCATCTGTTGTTGAATAATTTTTTCTTCTATTTCTTTCAACCATGCTTTTTTTTTTTACAATTCTCAAATAACTTTAGTTAACTTTACTGATACATGGTTGGAGCCAATTACTGAGTTGTTAATAATTAAAGGTCTAAGACAGAATATTATGATTGCATTATTCATTCTACTTTTTTAAGGCATGTGACAGTGAATGAAAATTCTGGACAATGAAAGTGATTTAAATTCTTTGTCCTTGATGCTGTTTTCTTTTATTACTACAGGATTTGCTCTAGGATTAACTAATGTATGTATACCTATTAAAGATAAGGTATGGTAGATTTGAAAATGACAAAAAAATTTGAACCACTAGCAGTTTGAAAACTTGAACATTTCTTCTAGAGTAAAGAAGACAGTTCAATTTGTCAAAATGCAATTAGTTTTTATCATTTTTTTTGTAATGTGCATATGTGCATGTCTGCAGAAACATCAAAATCTAGGTTTATCATGTTGTGATGTTTCTAAATTATGTTGTCAAATTATGATGCTGTGGTTGTGGAAGAAAGGGTAAAAAGGGCCTTCTGGATATTAATTTGACAAGCAAAACATCATCTAAGATGTTTTTACACACCTATGATTTAAGATTTTTACTAGGTGTATTTAAGAACAGTGCATAAAATAAAAAACTTGCAGTTCACTCCAGTGTGTAGTTTTGATCATGAATACTAGGCCTGTTTTGATTTCATTACTTCATTAACCTTTGGTGTTTAACACTGGAAAATATTTTCATTTCAGTTTGCTGTTTAGTTGAGAAAATTTAAATAGTTTATAATACTCTGATGCTCTCATGACATATAGTTTGTAGCTGAACATTGTAAATATGATGTTTCAAATGTAATTAGGTCTGTTACAAATTAAGTGATATTTTACCTCTAATTTGTAGAAGCAGTTACACTAACTGGATCAATTTGTGTAAAATTAAAGACTTAAGTATCAGATAGTGGTGTATGTATATATCTTAGCCTTCTTTGTTACACTTTTGACTACCATTGAAGGGGAGGGGTGTGTGTGTATGTGTAAATTATAAGAATAATTTAGACAAGAAGTGTTTCAATAAAAATATCCATTATGCCTTTACAAGTACTAACTAGTTCATCTGCAGCCTGCAATTACTTCATCAAGGTAAAGTATGACTTCATGCAAGGATGAGTCATTGCTGTTTTATATTATACATCGTGATGGTTTTTAACATTTCATATAAAATTAAGTAATTAGGTCTTTTAGCTTTCAAGTGTTGTAATTACATGTGCATTTTTAAGAGATAATTGCATGAAATCAAAAGCTTAAAATTATAAGTACTTTATCGTAGACACATATTTCAAAGAACAGTTCTGTGTATCTTATACTTTATTCAATATGCAATTTTACAATGTGTCTGTACATTTAGAACTAAAGTGTGTGTGTGTGTGTAGAGGTACTTTTAAGACTTGTTAAGTATTAAAATGTGTTGCAATTTATAGTATTTTTTGTTTTGTCTTTTATTAAAATTAATAATATTCCTGTGTAACAAAATAATATATAAACTGAACAAGACAATCCTGAATATTTTATAATTTAAAATTGTAATTATATCCCACTTGTCACTAACAAAATAATTTTTTATACATGTGTATTACCACAGTCATTTTTACACATTTTTTTAAATTTGTAGAATAACAGTTGTCTTGTATGTGCATTTCTAAGTACTAGTAATATATTTTGACCAAGATGTATAGTACGAGTATATGCTAAATCTGAATAGAATGGTTGATGACAGAGTTTGACTTGATACAATGAACTAAGAGTGCTTTGCATGTATTAAATCTTCATGCTGTTAGATTTTTGAATGAGATGGAGTATATAGTGTGATTGTTGTTATATGCAACCTTTTTTTCCATTGGCTACATGTATGTTTTTCAGTATGCTAAATTATCTGTTTATCTTAATTTTCTCATTCATTCCAACTATCAAGTGTACATGCGTCTCATCATTTCTGCCTGCCATTATTTACTAATATATTTAGAGCATTGTTGGTAGGAAAAATTTATTGATATGGTTTCATATTTTATGATATTTATAACTACAGTTCTGTTGTTGTCAGATTTGCTGTGTGTTGTTTTTCTTGAGATGGTAATTCACATCTGCACATAGTTTAGCTAACTTCCTCACACATCTGACAGGGATTTGCATGCCACTAGCTTTGAGATAACTTTCATCTGACTTCACATGATTAACATGAATTGCTCTGCTGCTTAATAACATCATTATGTTACAAAAGTCATACATTAACAGAAGTGTGATATCCTATATGTTAAGTAACTTTTCATGTGCAATTGCACTTGTGGTGACTTCATGCTTTTCTTCACTGAACAACTCAGATATATTTAAACTTTAAGATTTTACTGAGATTTGCACATTTAATGAAAATTGTTTCATTATACTTGTTCCACATGAATTTATAGGCTAATGTGAGATCAACCTATCCCTGTGTTAGTGATGAAGTTACTTACACAGGAAATATTTCGACATGAGATTTAGGAGGCTTGCTGAGAATGACAGGATGACCATTATTTAAAGAATTGTGGATCCATTATACAGACTGGACCTTCATTCTTCTTGATTTGACGTTGAGAGTGAGGAAAATGACTTTGATCATCTGTTTTCCCCCTCCTAGCATTACCTTTGGTACCTCAGTATAAGGAGAGCTCTCAAACTTCTTTTCTATTTCAAGATTTAATATCTCTGATATTTTCTACCCTTTTCTTTCTCCTGTGTCTTTTGACACTCAACATTTCTTGTTTCATAATTCTAACCCTTACATTTATTTTGTTTTTCTCCTTCTCCTGACATTAGTGTTTATGCTGACATATTTCTAGATCAACTTCATACACATAATCTTGTACCTCACCCTTTTTGTTTGCCCAGCTTGTGTGTTATGGCTTATAACCATTTTGATTTTCCTTTGCTTGATTTCCAGTCTTTGGAATCTTTCTTGCCTGTTTTGGGAGCAGATTCCTTATCAAGTGTTTTGCTCTCTACTTCTAATTTTTCTCATCTTCTATGTGCCTTATTACCATTTTATGTTGCCTCTCCTCCCAACACCTTAATACTGACGTGTTCCATTCCACTCCCTTTACAAGTTGTCAGGGGAATATTATTCTGTTTTGTTTTCTACTGTGGTCCATTCTACATCTTCTGCTCTTTTGATACTTACTTGGTTCTTCTGTTGTTGGATATGTTAGGAAGGGATACTATTCTCTCCCTCTCAAGTATATACCTGCATTTTTACTTTACCCCTGATCTTTATTTTGCCCCCTTTTCTTGGCATGGGAGTCTTTAGTGGTATTTTTGATACACTTGTGTCACAGACTGAGGCAGCTCATCACCAACCCTCCCTGGCTTTTATAGTTTCTTGCTTATGTCAACTGCTTCATTCTACTCCAGTTTCTCAACCAAGTTTCTCTACCCCTTGCCTTTAGTTTCCTACTTCCAACTCTAGATTGCTAGTGATGATCTACTTAGTTTGGGACTTTGGGGGGGGGGGCATTTATTATGGTTTGCATAACCTTTTGGTTATGTTTAAAAGCTGACAGATGGTTTCTTCAAGTTCTTGCTCATGAGCTGTATCTCCACTTCTCTCACACTTCATTGTCACCCAATTTTCTTCTCCCTCCAATGTTGCCATCTTCAATGTTTTTAGGAGGCAGTGTCAGATTTTCTTGACAAAACATTGAGTGTGAGTATACAATCCTCCTCTGGATTTTTTACCCTTGTCTCTTTGTGGTCCCAAATATAACTGGACACTGGTGTTTAGTTATCAATCTTTCTTCTTGGATACGTTAGGATTGTCCCACACTTATGGATGGAAATTATTTTTTTTCTGTTGGCCTTTTTCATTTAGATTGTTGATCACTGAGTCAATGTTTTTGAACATTCTTCCACATTCTGATTGCCCAACCCTCCTGACATTTTGTATGCTTCATTTACCTTAATTGTGTCTTGCAGTTTCTATCTTTTTTTTTTTTTTGGTATAGTTTGGCCCTGTATGTTTTCAACCATGTCATAAGAGCCTTTGATTTACATCTTTATTGACTGGGTTTTATAATTCAATTTTTACATGGACATTTGGTTCACTATCAGGAAGAATCCTTTTTCTTGCACTTCTCTTCTTCAAGAAGTTGCTTATTTGGGTGGCTAATTAATGTTTTCAAATCCTTTCTTACACCCACTTAATATTTTGTATAACAAGAAATTTTTCTTCAACTCTTCTCTCAACTATGTCCAACCCTTTTCTCTTTGTTAGCTATGAAGTTACTGGTCACCAAGATTCACATCTCTCATTCTGTGCAAAAGGTTATTTCTGGCTTCTCTGGAGTCACTTATCCCTTTAGGTCATACACATGTGCACATACTGCAGTAAACATTGCAAGGTTAGTGTGATTCTTTGTTGTGGACAATTCACCTTCCTTTTCCTCTACATTAAAGAAATATCTTGGTGACTGGACCAGCCAAACACCACTTCTTGAGTTCTCTTGCCTCCTCTGAGACATAGTAGCAGATTTAAGGTTGTGTGTGTTTGGGAACTAATAATTTTTGTGAGTTGTACATCCCATTTAATTTTACAAAGAATAAAATTATCTGTGAGCCCCCATTAAGAACATAGGCCCTGGAGTTGAGCTCCCCTCTAGCCTCTAACCAAATACACCATTGTTTAGACCAGAACTTAATCTACTCACCAGTGCTTTTCTCACAGTTTTGGGGGCATCTCTGAATAACATCCTAACTATCGGCACTTGAACATAGGACAAGTGCTCTCTTTACTTCATTGTGCTTCAACTTCTTGCTGTCTGTCAGGCATGTTCTCATCTTCTACTCCTTCTAGTAGATCATTTGGTTATAATCCATTCTGACAGTTCTATAGTTGTTTTATACATCAATCATCAGAGGGGCATTCTGTAAAGGACACTATGTTTTCAGACTTTGGACTTTTAATTGGGCCCAGTTTTAGCATGTCATACCTATGGAATGGTATTGGCTCCCTCAAGCTTTCACGTTTACCACTGCTCTCAACTACAAAATTCTGCTTTTTAATCTTCTGTTCCTCATCCCTCAGCTGGGGCTGTTGATGCTCTCAGCCAGGACTAATCTCATCTTTTTCTCTATGCTTATTCAAATTTCCATTTATTACCTTGAGTCCATGTGTTTCCTTTGGATACTTTTGGAAAGGAACTTATCTTAGTAAGATTTGCACCAACATTTCCAACAATTCATTGTGAGAGTCTAGCTAAGTTGTGTACAGAAGTGAATTATCATCTCAAAATTTAACATTTTTATTACCACAGAAAGATATTTTTCATAGATGTCTTGCTCATATTCCCTCATCTGGTGCACTTCTAATTTTCTTGCCTTGTTGAAGAATGAAGTTACCATGAGTACAAGTGTATAGCAGGTGTTATTGCACATGAATGAATGTCATCATGCAAGAGTACAATTCATGTTAAATTAGGTGGTAGTTGCCTCAAACGTAATGTTCTGTAATTCTTCTTTTTGATAATAGTTTTGGCAGTTCTTTTTTCAGGTGTTGAGTTTGCTTTTATTGGAATATTTTCTTGTAATCCTTCTTTTGATGGGCATTCAGTTTGTTGATCGGTTTTCTCAATTTTCATGGTTGCTCATATCGTTTAGATATTTACATTTAACAAGTTTTTTTTCCAGTCCATATTAATGTAACTTCTTTGCTATTCAACTCAGACAGCTGGCTAATTCAGATATTTTATGTGAAAGTGTAATGTTGGCAGAACTAATGTACTTAGTATTTGTACTGCACTTCTCTTGTTGGGCCATTTTCTTGTTTCATATTGATTTTTTTTCCATGTTTTTCCTAACACTAAATGCATTTTTTAAGGTAACTACATATATTACAAGGTATTTATTATTAATATACAAAGGATATTTTACTCATTTCTTAAACCAACTCAGTTCTGGTGTAACTTGCTGGATGATGACATTTAGGATGCTTTTTTTGCCTACTTTATTCATCCAGGCATTGTATTTCTGTGGTTTATGCCATAAAGTTTGAAGGTAACTGCATTTCTGTTGTATTTGCTAACCTTTCATACTTCTTGGCAAGAATACGTTGTATTTGCCAGTTGATTTATTTCCAGAATTTGTTGCTGTTTATTAAGCAACTGGTTTTACATTATCACTTACAAAGAGGAATTTTGTAGTAGCATGGCTTGGATCTATACCCTTTCCTTTTTTATTTTTTTTTCCTCTTTTAGTGTTTCATAAAAGACACTTTTAGAATTGAATTGAAGTTTTTTCCAAGCATTTTAATTCTCTTGATATCCAGATAAATAAGCTCCACCTAGATAAAGAATCATCTGTTCCAAAAACTTGTGTTATTTTACTTGTATCAACTTTGGATCTGCTTTTAAGAGCTTCAGAGTATCTAGGAACCCTGCAGTAGAGTCAGGGCATCTATTCTTTTAATTTTATAGGATTTGTTTATTTGACCAAGGGTCAGTTTTTAAACTGTTATTTTTGGCTTTTGTTTCATTGGTTTACATACAGTAGTAGAGCTCTTTTCTGTGTTTGATGCTCACATTAATGAAACAGTAGCTTACTAATTTATATACAGTTGACTGAAAGCAAAATATTTTTTACTTTTAATGCTAACAGGTAAATAACAAATATGTAGTTCCTAATCGTGTCAGAAATATGAACAGAAGGTTATATATTGGTACATGATGTGCCCGAGATATCAAACTGACAGTATACAGATAGGAAGGGTATGTGCTTTTAGGATCAATTGAATACTGCAAGTATTATTTTCAACAGTTGTACGCACAATTTACATCATTTAGAATTTGGAATTTCGAAAATTCCAAGTTGTCATCTAGAATACTAAGTGCCTAATTTGGAACTCTTATTAGTACAATTTTGCAGATTTATTTCCAGCTCATTGGTAAAGCAATATAAAAGTGGCTCATAGATTATAGATCCAGTTGTGTTCTGCTGATAAAAATAAAATTGGATGGTTCAGGAACAAAAAATATTTGAGAACCACTGGTTTAACTAATATTATAAAAGAACTTAACCATGGAAGGATATAAGCATTTTGCTGAGTATTATGAGTTCTGAAATTTAAATTTTATTATCTTTTATTTAATGTTTGAAATCCTTAGTTCTCCCTTATTCTGTTTATGTTGTAATTTCTGTGATTTAAAAAGAGATGAAATCAACATATTATAAATGAATATTGGTTATGATTTAATACTGTAGACTGTATTAATATCTTGTAAATGTTACATTTAAAAAAATTATTTTGAAAACACATGTCTTGGCTTTTTTATGATATTAACTTACTGCAGACAAAGAAAAGGTCAAGTATACAAGCAATTGGTTTTTGTTCAGTATGTGGCTTATGGTTTAAAATGTGTATAAGTAACATGAATATGGGACTCTTAAAAATATCCAGTTTATTCTGATTCTCACTAATTCTGTTTCATCTATTAGCTTTCAAGATCTGTGGATACAGATAATAAACACTACAATACTTGAACTGGTGTTTTTTAAATTTTATTTTTTACCAGTTCATAACCTCAAAAGGTCATTTATTCTTCAGAATGTAGTTTTATGGAGAATCTGATAGAAAAATTCAAACAACACTTTTCAACTAAATATAAAATACACATTCAATTTAGGTTGTTTTCAAAATGTGTATATATATTGTTATGTAATTTAAGTACATTAAAATATACACAAATAATTTAGTTTAGGCTTATTATATATATTTTCTCCTTTGTGTTCCTTTATTTTTTTCTTCTTTTGATTAAAACTTTATTTTAGTTGTATTTACTCTTATGATTATAGAAAAACAATGTTTTAATAATCTTCAACAATGAAACAACAACAAAAATACACTTCTTACTTTATTCTCCTTTTGTGACTCCTGGTAATTGTTATAGTTGCATAATTCTAATTAAACTTATTTAACTACTGTTATTATTTATACACTTTTAGTTCTATATATTTAAAGTGGGAAAAAAATGTAAAATATGTTTGAAAATTAATTTGTTTCATATCACAAACACCAAAAAAGGAATATATAAAATTGTAGTTCTTTCAGTTTTAGGTATGCTCAAAGTTCATTCATTGAAATATTTTGCTGGAATATGTCAACTTTTTGTTTTTTGAAAACTAATATGAAATTTATCTAAATTATTTGTTTTGCCAATTTAGAATTCCAAAATTCATTAACACTTCACATGTTCTAAAAGATATATTACATTTTTAGAATTCTAATTTAATAAATTGTTAATAGAATAAAATATTTTTGTGCATTGTTTTTGTAGTTCTAATATAATGGTAATTACAAAAAGCAAATTTTTTTCTTTCATAAATGAAAACATTTTCCTTAAAGTTCCCTTTTTAGGCTTATCCAGTAATCTGCTAGATTTTTAGGAGAGTGACATGGAATGAAAAACTGTTTCAGCTATATAGCATTTTAGTAACTCTCATTTGTTCATTGGAAACTAAACAGTTGAAAGCTTTACTGGAATGTTTAATGCATTTGGGATGATTACAAACAAAAAAAATCACTTAGTAGTGTGGGTTTGTAAAAAAAAATATCATTCACAATCTTTGTTTCTGGCATTGTTAAAGATTATGGAAATAAACTGTTTTTCTATAATAGTAGGATAATGTATAATTAGAGTAGTTTTAATAAAAGAAATGATAACGGAATATAAAAGAAGAGAAAGTACAGTTGATAAGCTTAAATTTTTTATTTCTTAGTTTTATTTCTCTTTTCTATAATAATAATAATGAAGAGTTTTAATAAAAAAAGATACAGTATGATACAGTTGATAAGCTTAAATTTTTTTATTTCTTAGTACATTTTTTTAAATAACTTGAATGTTTATTTTATGTTTAATTGAAAAGTCATATTTGGGCATCCACTATAGACTTTTTAGGATTACATTCTGAAGAGAGTGATTTTTGAGGTCACAAAACCAGTAAAATATAATAAAAAAAAAAAAGAAAATACTGTTGTGTTTTGTTATTTATAATATTTTTCTTAAATAAAATTTGTAGTATTCATATCTAATTAAACATGTATTGTATCTTTGTTATTCTTCTGGAAAGTTAGGAAATGCATGTACATGTACATATTGCATAAGGACATTTACTTTTCATGTGGAGATTTTGTGTACAAATTCACACTAGGCTGTACTTTGTTGAAAACCCTCAATAGCTCTGAATATAAATATGGGGTCGTAAAGATATGACGTTGGAAAATAAAGGAAGAAAGCTTGATGATATTCCGTTGAAGGAGGTGTAATGCACAACTAGCATCTTTGGCATGTCAAGGTTAAGTCAACCAGTTTGACTAGTATGTTGATACTGGTCTAGATGTATATACCTTTAAAGCTTGTAGAAAACCAAGGCAGACAAAGAATGTGATGAATTAGTATGATACATATGCTCTTCAAAAAATGTTTTTGAAAGTTGTTACTCATAAAGTTCCTATATTATAAGCTAATCTGTTTGTTCATTTGTGTAATATTTAAATGTTATGTTAATAGGCCCAAAATTTGTGTATGGTTTTTCAAGTATTTTTGGTTTTCGTTGTCATAAGTAAAGCAGTGTATACATACATACATACAGACACATATGCACACACATGCATACATATAAGTAGTACATGTAAATATTTTCCTGTGAGGGAAGTGTATTTTAAGTATTTGAGTAAACTTAAAACAAGGTGCAGATTGTAAAATGAAGCTTAAGAAGTGCTTGTAAATGTGGAATATTTGTACACTTACAGAACCTCTGCTGGGTTTCTTTGTTTATCTACAGTGTCATATAGGTGTTTCATTTGAGAATAACTGTCTTTTCATTACACAATCTGGAGTAGAAGTCATATTAATTTGCATATATTTTTTATAGTTTAAATAGCAATGTAATACTTGCTCATAGAGCCATTTCTAAGTGATAGAGCTGTTTGAGTTGATAATGGTCGAAAAGATAAGTTGGATTAGTTTTGTGTTTTTTTTACTTGAAAGTGGAAAATGTTTGTAAGCTGTAAAGTAATACATATAAATATAAGTAATTTCAACAAACAAAATAGATTAACCTTGTATATGTGGAATCAGATTATTCACATTATGAAAGAGATCATCCTTTATTTGCTACTTTGTGAATTAAAATTATTTATAATTGTTGGGATCTATCTGTCCATATATTTATCTAAAGTAGAGCTGAGGATTTAATTGTATTTGCTAATTAAGTAAATATTGGCTCCACATTAATTGGTTACTTTTAATTAATTACTTGGTAAAGAGTTCCTCAACCAAGGTAAGTGTAAGCAAAGTTATAATAATATAAAAAAGTTGACAACAAATGTTGCTAGCTGTTTGTCTTCTCTCTAGTCAGCAGCTTCAAAAAAAGAAAGTTGGCATGCCAGTTTTCTTCCCTTTAGTTGACAGTCCAACAACAACATAAACAAGTTAGCAGCAGTTGCTACCTGTCAGTTATCTTCCCTCTGGTCAATCACTCATCATTTGTGACAGTAGCAGATAGTATTAGTAGCTTTACCTTAACAAAAATGGGATAAATAAATGTGGTGGCAATATTTTGATTAATTGGTTATTTTAGTAATGTTTGATATGTTAGAATTTAAATTAACCAGTTGAAATAATTGTAAACAGTAATAATTGGTAACAGACTAATTTTGATTAATTCACCAGTTTGTGCCACTGATCACAGCTTGTAGGTAATTAATTTTATTCCCTATAGCTAATAAAGTGTAACACTCGTATCCTGTACACTGTCTTTTATAGCATACCCACTAAGTTATATACATATTTTATACTGAATAACTTGTTCAGTTTTACATTTGTCTTAAATTTGAAACACACTGTAATAATCTAGCAAATCAATTTCAGTAAGTAAAATCTAAATAAAATTGCTTTTATCCTCTGAATATTTGTGTATAACTTAGTGTCCACATTTATTAGATGTTGTGTATATATGTATGCACATGCATACTGCTAGACTTGGGTCATAGTATTGTTATGGTTGTTGTAGTACATGTACTGTTATGATGATTGACTTGTTTAGCACATGTATTTGGTACATGGTAAATTATCAACCATTTTTCAATGTATTGTATCCATGGAAGTAGAACTTGCACAGCAGAATGTGTAGGGCATAATGAACTGTGATACCAAACCCAAAGTTCTCAATACAATTCAGAGTAATACATTCATCCACAAAATGAAGACTAATATTATTAAAGAGAATTCTAGAACCAATTAAACTTGTATCTTGTTGGACATTTATGCCAAAATTAAATATTTGAAGCAGAGACAAAGGCTCACAAATAACACAAAAGTGTTCAGCTACTCACCCTCAGTATCAATGATTATTTTCACAAAAAAGATTGTTGGTAAAACTAGAATAAGAGGGTCACTCAGTAGAATGCATAGAATGCAGTGTTGATTATATTTGGTTCTCAGAAAAATACGAAAATGTGCTTATAAGCCCATTGTCATCAATAGATGCAGCCCATTCTGAGGAATAATATTTTGCATATGTTCACCAAGTTTCAATGAGCTCTGATTATTTTTGGCTTTCTTATATTTATGTACTTTACACTGGTCTTTGTGAAGTGGAACTATTAAAAGGGTTGAAGTAAATGCTGTTTGGAGTGTAAGCAGTTTTATGTAATTGTTAGGACCTGAGAAACATTTGCTACTAATGGGTATATTCTTTTAAACTGATTTCAGTTTGTGTCAAAGTATTATGGAAATAGCTTCAGATACTTGATCAGACAAGTTTACAAACATGCCACGATGTTTGAAATGACTATGTGACTTGTGTGGATTTATTTTATTGTGAAAAATAAACAGCATTTGTTATTGTAGTGAGAAATTTATCATGTATGGGAAAATTAAATTGTCATAATGTTTTTTTAAGAACATGATTGCACATGAATTTCTGCAGAAATAAAGCTACTCAAAGAAATGTCATATAAATATCATAATGAAATATTACCCATACATTCGTGTTATTCCTGTTTTAAATTGCTACTACACCTGTAGAGCATGTAACACAGTTGTGTTACTACAGTGTCTATAAGATGTGAATGAATGAAAAATTTCAGAAATCACATATTTAATTCTTCACTACTTACAAACAATAAGGAAATAGCCATAATGACTTAACGCTATTGGAGACCAGTTTGTATGTACTGTTAGAAGTATTCTCCTGTTCTTCTCCATTTCTGTGTTTAATAGCCAGTAGAATCAAGAATTTGTGACCGAAGCACTGTGGGAAGGAAAGTCAACAGGTTTATTTCACTCTCTGCTGAGCTTCCCATAAAATTATTCTACTAGTCTCTGAAGAGGAACTTTTTACATATTCATTAAACTTAGTTAGACATGTAGCAATACTATCAAAACATTAACGTAATTGATGTTATGTTAGTTATGTTTTACATGAAGGAAAAACATGATATTTAAATTATCAAGAAGCCTTTCTATCTTCATCATTAAGTTATTTTTTGTATTAGTTTTATTCTTAAAAATTCTAGTCATTATTAATCTTACTTTCCCACACAGTCGTATGTGTGTGTAATGCTAAAGGACACCACCTTTTGAAGAAAGGAGCCTTCAGTCTTCTTCCTGGAAGTATAAAAAAAGGGCTTGCACAGCAGAATATGTAGGACAGCAACGTGCTTTGAAACAAAACCCACATTTCCCAACACAGTTCAGAGTAATGCACTTTAATATCTACCAAATGAAGTCTAAGGTTACTAAGGAAAATTATCCAACGGGAAAAAAACAAAAAATATCACTATGAAGCTCGACATATCCTGCAGTACAATTATAATTAAAATGTATATGAAGTACACAAAGGCTCTCAAGCAAAATGGATGAATCTGAGTATTCAGTGACTATTTTAATGAGAAACTACAATTACAGCGACTCCATATCCATTAAGTACTCTATTGCAGGTTTGGTGGTGGTGATTTTTTTTGTCTTTGGCTGTACTCGTGTGTAGTTTTTGAAGCCAATACTCATGTACAGGGAAGATCTATGGAAAATTTGTCAAGATGTGTTGTCTTAGATTAATCTTGTTGTTTTTTGCAAAAGCTTGTTACATTAAAAATTGCAATGTAAGTTAGCTAATGGCATACAATCATGGCCATTCTATTGGGTGTAATAGATGATTCAGTTATAAGTGGCCTGGCATTGCCAGGTTGGTAAGGCATTCAACTCACAGCCTGACGGTCGTGGGTGTGAATCTCCATTACATCAAATAACTTTACTCTTTCCGCTGTGGAGTTGTTATAACGTGATAGTCAATCGCACTATTTATTGGTAAAAGAGTAGCCCAAGAGTTGGTAGTGGGTGGTGATGACTAGTTGCCTTCCCCATAGTCTTATACTACTAAATTAGGGATGGCTACCACAGGTAGTCCTCATGTAGCTTTACACATAATTCAACAAAGAGTTATAAGTGCATTATGAGATCTGAAACATTGTTCTTAAGAATGATAATTATAGATTTGGAGTTTAATTAGAATAGCTAATTGTATATTATTTAACCATCAATAAAAATTTATTTGAGCTTTGTAAAAATGTGCTTTCATAGAAATTTTTTTGTGGTTATTGAGATGTTACAGAGAATAAGCTGAAATATGGTACAAATGTATTTCTGTGCTTCATTTAGTTTAATGATAAAAGAAACTACTAAGTGATTAGAATGTAGTCTATCTTCAAGGAAGGAAGGGTAGTAGTTATCTGTTTGTCAGTGCATCCTGGGATGGTCTTTATAAATACATTTGTATTTGTCTGAATAACTTTAGTGTGTGTGTGTACAGTTTTTCATATTTTTCTTGTTTATCTTGATTCTTTAATGTGAACTTTCTGCTACCTAATCAGGCTTTTGTCCAGCTTAACTGTAAATATAGCTGATTGCTGTAAATCATAACATAATGATACTCCAGATGATGCTTGTAAAAATGATCTGAGTTCTAGACTTTCTGCTGTCCATTTTTTCAGTGTCTTAAGTTATTGTGCATTTGGTGATGTCAGTTTTATACTATATTCTTAATAAATATATAGGTATTTTAATACTTACCAGTTTAAAATTAGGTTTTTCATAACAAAATATTTAGGAGACATTCACAATTTTTACTGTTTTCCAAAGCATTCATAATGTTCTGTAAGCATGGGTAAAAAAGAAGAGGTGTCTGTACACCTGTAGAAAAAATACAGAAAGGATGTAACTTGCTATCAATAAATAACTTGCAAACTTATGGATCAGTAACATTATAGGCAAATCTTGTCATATTAGGTACCTCTATGTTCCTTTGTACCTAATTTATAAAGAAAAATGTCTGATAAAAGCTCTTCAGAAAATTTCAACATTTTATGTATATGTTTCAATGAGAGGGACATCAAATAATGTACATTTTTTGTACATAAGTAAATGTCAAACATTATGAACAGTTCATTAGAAAATGGTTAACATTCTGTTATAGTAGTGTTATCAGTAATTCTGATAATGTTAAAGATATCACAGTTAAACTTTGTGTTAGTCCTCATTTGTGTGTGAAGTTAAATGTTAATTTTAGTAAGCTTGCAAATAAACTGTTAACAAACAGAATATGGAACTAATCTGACCACAAAATTAATCCAAAATATATAATGATTTTAAACAAATATTGCAACAGAACAAAAAAGAACTAATTTGTTAATTTTAGCTTCTCTCTTCATCAATAAATATGTAACTCATGTAAGAGAAAGCATAGTAATTCTGGAGAATTACAGTTGTGTAAGGCAAGTGCATGTACATTACTAAGTTACACATGCAACAGCAGTTAGTACAAAGTGGGTAAAAAAGGGGAAGTTTGTGTTTTTGAGAATTAATTTTTGAGGGTTATGTTAAAAGAACAACATGATATAGGTTAGAATATTATGTTTAATTTTCACTTTCATGTGTGTTGATAGGAAATGAAACACACATTCCAGTCTGTGATAATAATATTAGTGTTTGTTATGTTTCTGAAGTTTTGGCTTTGCTAGTATTTCCACTTTCAAAATCTTATAATTAATTGTTTTAGTGCTATAGTTTTTGTTTGTAAGGCAAAGTATATGTATTGCAATAGTAAATTGTAACATAGATTGGAATAGAACTTGAAAGGCAGTATAATTTACTATATTTAGCATATGAAGAGGATACAAAAAAAGCAGTTTTATATTAGATGTTGTGAAGTGGGAACATGAAAGGGTTTGAAAATAAATGTACTATTTGGAATTTAAGTGGCTTCATGTAATATTTCAGTACTAAAAATGTACTGTTAACAGTTCCCCTTTCAAGAGAGTCTGACATTAACTGGATGTTATGGAAGTGGCCTCACTTATCCAGTCAGTGAGTTTGTTGAATGACTGCATAACTTAACTGGATATATTTTATGTAGAAAGTACCAACAATTACTATTATTCTGAAGAGAACATATTAATTTGATGAACATAATTTTTTTTTGTTAAGAACCTGATTGCATAATAATTTGTACAGAAATAAACTTGTGCAAAGAAATGCTGTAAAAATCATTATGAAATACTATCCATACATGTATTCTACTTCTGCTGTAAATTACTGCTATACATGGAGTGTTTTTTAGGATATTAAGTGTTTAAAAAACATTCCATATATTTAAAATAACCATTCACTATGTGTGTGTGTGTATTTTTGTGTTATCTAAATTTGCTATATCATTCATAAAAGATATGAATAAATAAAGATTATCAGAAACCATGTGTTTGATTTTCCCCTACCTACCAAGAATAGGGAAACACCCAAAATTACTTATTATAGAAGACCTGTTTGTATATAGTGTAGAAACAGATAGCATCCTTATGTTCAATAGCATCTAGAATTTTTTACTAAAGCATTTTGGGAAGGAAAGTCCACTGAGTTTTTCCATGTACTTCTTGGAATAGGCTCTGAACATAATTTTTTTCATACTCATTAAATCTCATTATACGTGTAGGAAAACTTGCAACAAATTAATTTGTTAGATGTTTGTTAGTTGTATCATTTTACAAGCAGCTTGAAAATCATACTGTTTAAATTTTCAAGAAGCTTTCATATTTTTGTTATAAACTCCTTTTTTCATGTTAATTTCATCATTAAAAATACTAGTCATTACTTATCTTAATTTTCCACACAAAAATCAATGTATGCACATGTGTGCATACACACAGATCAAAGTGTAAAATTTTGATACAGCAGTATATAATATTTCCTTGTGAATTTTCATAATGGAATCTTGTTTCTATTAAAGGTGCTTTTGGAAAATATCATTGAGCTATCCTTCTCCAAGATAATCACTCCTAACTTTCAACACATTTGCTTTCCAGTTAGTCTGAATTGAAGGGTCTTTGCTGTATTGGTTTCAGTTTGATTTACAAAGTCATAATTAGAACCACACGCACGCACACTGTATCAAAAGTATTCGGTGATTGAAATATCAAATGTACAAATTATATAAAAGACACTGACTTTGTAAGTTGCCAGAATCTGCTCTCTAATTTAAATATATGTATGTATACATGTATATTTAGCAGCAGACAAGGATCAACTGGACCCCCAACAGAACTTAAACCTTAAGGTGCTAGTAAGAATATCGGTACTAATTTTATTTTGTGAAGCACAATGAATTTTTAGATATTGCACATGATCTCATTAAAAACTTGATCACCACCTCTGAAATGCCTAGGATTCTATTTATATTATTACTTGTTATTGCCTAGGAATATTTTCATAACTTTCCATGGCACTTAATATATAATTTATTTATGGACTTAAGTTTGGTTAATTTTGGTAGCAAAAGCATAAAGTGGTCATCAGATTTCTGTAGCAGGAGAACATTTTCTTAATTTATGACCTGTTTCTGTAGTCAGTGCTCATTGATAAAGGTAACATCATAAATCAGCATTTCAGCAACTTGATTTTGATGTGCCTACATGCAACTGACACAGCAGACAGTCTTCATTTATCACCTATGTGGATATAATGTGAACATAATGAAGATGGATGATCAGTACTTGCATACTGGCTAACTAAATTAATTGTTGATGTGTTCTTATACACACATATTTATTAGTAGCAAAGATAATTGTTTTACTTTGTAAAATACTTGTACACATACTTTCAAAATAATCAAGCAGAGTCAGATCTTTTTTTTTTAAAATCTAAGGGTTAGTGTTGTTGGGTCATAGAGAGTAGTTTAGACTAAAATAATTAGTGTTATATTTACATCAATAAAGTTCATAACAATTACACATAAATATGTTTTATCATTCTTTTTAATGAATAAGAGCTTTAATGAAGGGAAGTGAATTGTAATTACATTTACTCTGTTTTGTTTAAAGTTCAGGTTATATTTGTGAAAGTTATTACCAAAGTTATTGATTTAATAAAGACATTTTCAGTACATACATGTACATCTGCAAGTTTTATTGACAATAGTAAATTAGTTAAGCATGAGAATGGAGGATTTGGATTTTTCAGATATGTTCTCTTAAGCATGTGATATAAATCAGTGTCCAAAATATGTGTAATCTTTGGATATAGTCAGTATTAAATTAGTTTTCAGAGTTCTGTAGGCATTATCAACAGAATTAAATGCATTAAGAATTTCACAAGTTTGTGCAAATTTGGTTTATATATTCACGTGCTATGGGAAGCCATTTCCTTACCAAATTTAACATAAATAGGTTATGTTTTTATGTTTAAAATTGGACACCATCATTTTCGATCTTGTGACTTGTTCTTTTTTGCATAGTCGGTATGTACATGAAGTGATGGTTATATCATACTGATACTGGTACTATATTTTGACTGCTCTTTCCCTGTTTGTGGTTATCTTTACTGTTTCTAGTATAAAACAATTTTAGGTGTTTTGGTTGGTTTTTTTCTCTCTTTGTTCAGTCTTTTAAAATATAAGACTCATGCAATATCTTCATTACTGTCTCAAGATTAAGAAAATGTTTGCTATTTAAAAAAAAATCATTGATTTATATCCAGGAAATTGTATTATTTCAACCAGTGTAGAAAGATAAAGTATAGATGAGAAATTAAAATGAATAGGAAAACATAATATACTTAGTGGCATAAAATATGATTGTACTAAAGTGTAAGTAACTGTTGAAATATTTAAGCTAATTGGAATAAGTTGCAGGAATAGATGAACTCCGAACACAAATTTTACCAGAAGAGCGGGTATCATCCTTGTATGAAAAACAATGAAGTATAATGCTGTTTTAATTTTTGGATTACGAAGATCAGTATCACATAATTGTTTCTTTCTGAGGAAGAAATATGTTTAACAATGGGTATTCTTTTACCAGCACATAATGTTGTGGTGTTTTGAAATAGTTTTGATGGGAATGCTTAAAGATTTTCACTTTGAATAAATGATGCTCAAAACATAATAAATTTTTTATATTATTTGTAAGTAAAGTTTGGTGAACAACTTTTCGTATACGATTATTAATGTAATTTCACGATTGATTTATTTATACGTGAAATCAGAAGATGTAGAAAGACACGATTTGAGTGACAACGAAATATGACATAAAATTACAGCAGTGGCCATTAACATAATTATAGCGTATTATTATTGTGTTTTTATTTGTAATTTACTGTAAAGCGATTTTAAAGTAACTATCTAGTTCAAAATCTTATACGTCTTCTTGAAATGCGATAAATTCGCAGTGTGACGTACGGGAAGGTAAATACGGTAATATTTCATCCGCTAGGTGGCGATAGTGATATGAATGTAAAAAAAAACAACAAGTTAATAGATTAACATTTTGACAGCATGATCCTTCCGCAAAGTGGGCTTTAAATTAAAGGCTATATCAGAAAAGAACACGCTTCTCTAAGGGTTTGTTTCTTTGTTCGGTGATATTATCAGTTCTTGTAGACAAGTCGTATTGTCGAAAGCTATTGTGTGACATGCAAGACGGATTGTGGAAATTATGGACAACGACGCTTATGATTGTGTACTTGTCCCTTTCTGTGGTTGTTCAGTAGTTATGAAAAGAAGAGTACGTTGGTCTGCCAGAAATGAGGCATGTTTTAGTGCTAAGTGCGGAATAATTTAAAAGAAACGAAGTGCTCTACAAAACTGGGTTCTCGAGGAGAAGTTTTAAATATTATGCAAGAATTATCAATGTGATTCACTTAGGATGTTATACGTGAAAATGTTAAAATATATATATTATAAATAATTCGTAATGAACAGTAAAAAGCCAGTGTCACTCAGCCATTTCTAGAAGTAGTTTTATATTTTTTGCTTACAAAATAAAATATACTGGGAGCTGTTAGTCTTCACGTTTTGCGACAATCTTCTTTAAGAGGACCAGATGGGGTCTCGTACTTAGCGTTACCTGATTGTGAATCCGAGGGTCCGTGGTTCGCGTCCGTTAAAGTGTGCCCCGCACTTTAGGGCCATGAGTGTATTATAAAAATGACAGTCACATCCCACTGTTCCCTGGAACAAGAGTAACTAACCCAAGAACTAGCTTTGAGTGCTGTCAATTAGCTGTTTTCTGTCTAGTCTGTTAGTTTAAAAAATAGTCCTGGTGTAATGTTGCTGGGAAAATTATAAATCGAATACCGTTTGAAGTAACTAAATAGGTCTCATCTGAAAAAGTTATTTTTTGACAGTTTTCTTCATGTAAATCGCTTGCGTATTAAGATGTGAGTTTTCAAATAAATTTATTGTTTAAGATTTTTAATTTAATAACTCGGGATAAACTTATCACCGATTCTACACCACCATAAGAGGGTGTCGCAACACAGGTTTATAGCGGTAAGCTTTTTTCGTGATCGTTGAGTGTGCTTTCATATATGTTAGAGTCAGTTCTTGGGCGACACACGAGAAAGATGCAGGAATCAGTCCACTGGTGAGAGGTTTGAACAATTCAGCTTTCATGTGTTTCTCAAGAGGGGTTTTCCTGTTTTGGTTATAGGGATCCAATAGTTTTTATCTTGCCGCGTTTTACAGGATATCACACTTATAACACGAACTATCAGACGTGGAACAAAAACTCGTACCCCACTCAGTGAAACTAAAATACGGAAAACATTTATGTAGAATATCTTTACACAAGAGGGCCAGTAACTTAAGTCCCTCGTCTGTATACAAAACTTCGAGCACAAGAGCTGTGTGTGTGTGTGTGTGTACGTATGTAACACTGACATCGTATGTTATTATTCAAGTGTTTCACTTTATATAAAGTGATACAATAAAACAAAAACGTAGTATTAGTGTGTTACTGTATGCACAGGTTTGTCTGTATAGTGTTGACTATGAAACAAGCTATAGCGTTTTTAAGAAGGTAAAGTGGGTGAAAAATATGTCGACTTGGTGCGCATGTTCTCTATAGAACTGATGTTTTGTTGAATCTGTTTTTGTTATATTAGTTGTGAGTTACATGTTGAATTCAAGATATAAGTATTAACCAATAGAAACTGGTTAAGCCTAAATGTTTAAAATGTCTCCCATTTTCGCTTATGTGCTGTATAGGCTTTTTGTGCAATACGTTGATGTTTCTGCTTTTAAATTGGTACACTGTTTGTAATATTTTGCTACATGTGTAGCATCAGTATTAAAATGTATGTGATACACTTTGTGTGTGTTGTTTTTGGTTGTCCCGGATCTTCTCTGAGGAGTTTGTTTATGGAAAACATCATAACTTGATGGTGTCAGTGACTTACGGACAGTAATTACGAAAAGTAACACGTTGTACGTTTTCTTGACCCGAGTACATAAATTGAAGTCTTTTTATATTAAGAATGATCTCTCCAAATAATTAAATACTATGACGTTTACGTGGAAATAATAAACGTATTGAGTCTAATGTGATTTATTTTGTAGCTTGCATGTGAAAGATAACCAACAACCAAACGTGACAGTTGAACTTGTGTCTGTTCCTTGAAGATTTATTTGCTTTGCTTAAATTTGTCATACTTTAATGTTTACACACTAAAAAAAAATTCCATATAAGTAGAGTGACTTCTTGGAGTGAAAAGGGCAGAAGATACGGCACTTGCCAACGTTATGTTATTAAGTTAGAAGTGGTTTTGAGTAGAAGATCTTATTCTGTGTTTATTTATTTCCAGACAAAAAACACTAGGACACAGAAAAAGTATTTCAGTTGCTCAATGTGGGTTGTGTCGAGTGATGCAGAGGACATTGTTTTGGTTTGATTGTCTGATGTATAAAAGTATGCAAGTCTCAGTCGTTTCATTGAGGAAAGTCAGTGGCAGACATAGCTTGCCAGAAAAATATATTTTGCACAAATTACTGATTCTTGAAAAGGTATAGTTAAATGTAACCCTACCAAAAAACTAAATGCTTTATTGTACATTTAGCAACCAGTTTAATTTAACGTTATATTGTATTTAAAAATAGACCTCTAATAATATCCTCAAGAAAACACAGTGATATGATCAAGATTCTATATCAGTTGCTAGTTGGTTATGTTACTAACAAATTAAATATTTAAAGTGACAACTAGGAATCAGACCACTGGTGAGAAGTTTGAGCATTTGAGCTTTCACGTGTTTCTCAAGAGGGTCTTTCCTGTTTTGGTTATAAGATTCCAGTAGTTTTTCTCTCGTTACATTTTACAGCGTATCACACATGTAACTGTAAATAATTATTGCTTGGAACAAATGGTGAACCCAGATTGAAATCGTAAAAGACATAATAAAAAGTTTATCTGATGTTCAACAATTTATTTTTACGTTTTCTAATTTTCCAGTTAATTTAAAAGAAATATGTTGAGCCATATAGATGATTTATTTTCTATAAAATGAAAAAAAAAAATCTGTATCATGAGATTGGCGTATCGTAGAATAATTATTAAACATATCTCCTTAAGGCGAAGAGGGAAAATTTGATAAGTTTGAAGAAGAAAGTTGCTCAAAAGTCTTTATTACCACACATATTTAAGAAAAATCACGACAATTTTTTGAGAACCTTAAAGAACCATTCTTAAAATGAAGGGTTTAGTCGATAAATTATAAATTTAATGAGGCCCGTTACGCGTCACAAACTTTATGGGCGCAGCAATTTTCTCAACGATCGTAAAGAAGCATATAGTAAAGGTGAATAACTGACTCTGTAATCTTCAGTTTGTGTTCTGAAGATTTGGCGTTATTATAATTGCTACCAAGTCACGCTTTGCAAATTTGTATTATTTGCTATTCGAGATGCTCCAGAATGTGCATAATACACTTCTGTTTGTGCACTATCCCTTCAAGCTGAAATGCCATTGACATTTATTAAGATTTTTGTATTTACAAATTTAGCAAGTATGCTGTAAGTATAGAGGTAGACTTTTGCATAAAGGACTAATAAACACGAATAAAGATTTGAAGCTTAACGAATTCGATGCTATTTTTACTGATGGATTTACATTTTACTGTTTTTAGGATACGGGTAGTAGCAAGTAATATCAAAGGGACAGTATTCTGCGTGTTTATCCAAACGTTATCCATTCTTTTAAGTAAAGTTTACCAACGAATGCACAAATTAAATCCATTTTAATGCCTGTGCTTAGGATAAGAAAACAGTGACGTAATTACCATTTGTGGCCTGCAAATTTAAGTAAGGTGTGTGTGTGTACATGTGCGCGTTTCATCATTAGGTGGTAATCTATGTGAAAAAATAAGAACTGATAATATCAGAAACGAGGCATCACGTGTTCCGAGTGTGTGAAAACTCTGGAAATATCGAATATTTTGTGTGGCGATTCGGATTTAGAAAGAAAATATATCAAATTCGTTTTTTTCCCATTTTACTAAATCATTGATGTTCATTCGCTGCATAGTATCTCATAAAATGACCTCGAATTTTGTCTTTTTCAAGTACAGATCTTTAGCTCAGCTCCATCTCTACCGATTTGAGATCTCACCACAGCCCCAGCTATTGATTATTTCTCTACCGATTTGAGATCTCACCACAGCCCCAGCTATTGACTATTTCTCTACCGATTTGAGATCTCGCCACAGCCCCAGCTATTGACTATTTCCTCTTGTTCTTTGGTTTTCAGTAAACACCGATGGAAGTAAGTTTTTTTCTCCAAAGGGCACATTTTTGTTGTATATTGTCGAAAGAGAATATAATCTATGAATCCATTTTAGCTTCAAAATAATTCAGGATTTGACAGTTTTCTGTTTGTTTACTCGCTTCTTATTTTGCTCTCCAGTCTTTGTTCAACCCCCCCCCCCAAAGCCATTGTTAACAGGAATGATTTGTTTCTGAACGACTTCATTGAAATGGCACTCTTGCATGTTTTATTTATGTAATACTATAACTGAAATCTCAGTCGTTTGTTTCACTTTAACATTTCCTACACTTTGATGGTGAATTTTATTTATACTAATAATTTTAAAAAGTCGTTTTCTTATTGGCTACAGAGTCCGGTGAAAGTTATATAATAACTGCGTATTTTTATTTTCAGAACTTAGGGGGGGAGCAGTTAAATATATGTTTGTGTAAGAAAAATTTGATGCTTTTGTGGTTCAGATATATTAGCGACTGTGTAATCCCCCCAATATATATTGTGAGGTATTTTTCGGAATACATAACTATTTACCACAAAAGAGAGTTAGCTGATTCTTAATGAAAATTGTTTAATTGCTTTATACCTGCTATGTCGCCAATAACTTAAACTCTTATTTCAGTATATACTCGCTGAACCTGGCTTAATAACAACTCCAGGTTTCGCAATATTTAACTTACGTAAAAGAAAGCGTGACATTCGGCTGTATTGAATGTTTGAGGTTCCTGTTCTAGAAAGGCTCACCTGTCTTCCTCTACATGGAATGAAACATATCACATTTCCGATGTATTTTTTCTTTCCAACAACTTATAACTATACGGCACCACTTTAGTTTTTGGAAGGCGTATATAACTTGGTACAATACGCCCAGTCTCTCTCTCTTTTTTTGTTAGTTAGAGCCCCCGGTTTCAGGGGTCAGAAGTCAAATATTACAAAAACATGCATTTTGACCTGCAGTTTTCTCATTTTTAATCCCAGTGAAATTTAACAGAAAAATATCTGGTGACAACTGCTGCGTACTAAAACAAATATACATGTGATTAATTCTTTTGATTTTATAGCGATCGTGGGTTAATTTACTTTACAAAAATATTGTATTTATCCGCTCTTTGTCTGTATTTCGATCAGTTCAAATGAAACTATGCAAAAACATACATTGTGAAAACCCCAACACATTAAAGCAGACGTATTTGGGATATATGCAGCTTTCTTTTGATTTGAAATAGGTCAAAGGCAAAGAAATCGCAGAGCGTGTAATTTTGAGCTCCGAACCGAGAGATGTTTGCATATGTAAACGCTTCAAGGGGCTGTATACCTGAGAATGGGTTTTATTTGTTCATAACTTACCTCTAGTTTTTGCTATTGTGAATAAATTTATTTATGCAGAAAGTACTCTATATATTATAATATCACAATTTGATATTTTCCAATGCATCCTTTTTATGAAGAAGTCTCAAGTTGATAGTGTTAGCTGTCCCTTAGAAGTGTACATGAAGTATTTAATGTGTTTATGCCCTGCATTGAATACTGTTCTCACTTGAAATTACTGTAATTTGAGAAGCTCATTGAATAAGGTAGATGGAGGAAGCCATATTTCATTCATGTTCGCAAATGTTTTACTTTCTAATTTTGAATTTATCTTTCTCTCTCTATATTTAATGACTTTTAATATGCAACCTAAACCTAAATATTCCATAATAGACGTTTATTGGCGAATTCTCGTTTCTTAATGGCGTGTATATGACAATAACAAAATATATGTAATAGGTTTAGGTTTTTATCATAGTTATGTAAAGTTAGTATATATATATATATATAATAACAGTATTTGGTTGGCACTGAAAATTATTTACTTTCACTTGTATTATTTATTAACAGGCGTGAGGTCACACGCACGCGTAGTCATATGTGTTGGAATTTGAACTCGGTGCTTTTCCATAGACTTATTCTGTTTTTTATCTTAACTTTAAAATACTTATATAGTTCAAGGGAGAAATGTATTCTACACAGATCATCTGTTTTATTATGTGGATCTATTCTTTCGATTATAACTAAAATCCCTTTCAAGTTTTAAATAAATGGTCAGCAATGTTATCGTTCTTTTAATTTTTATATCTGGTTAATATGTGCAGGCTTTTATGTTTTGTTTCAAGGAAAGCAACCAGATTTAGTAAAATGACAACGGGAGTGGGGCTCATTAGGCTTAATGAAGGAGAATCTACGTTAGTTGGAAGTGTATATCTCCAGAACATGAGATTTTGAAATTGACGCATTCGCGAGATCGAATTTTTCTTTTTGATTTCACACCGTAGCACTGTTGCTTTTACTGAAATACAAAACTCGATATTAAAGCATGATTGTAGATGTCACCGTCATATGAAATAAATCGGAACAGAATGGACTTTGTTACAAGTATGGGTATTCTGACAGATGTCAGTGGCAACTTCTTGGGCAAATGATTCTCGTGCTGGTTTCTCAACAGGAGTCTGTACTCAAAATTTGACCGCCAGAACATGCGCACGAAAGAATCGCGAATGTAATTTGAAAATTGTTAGTAGTTTTTGCTTTAATTAAAATTTTAATTCATTGTTTAGTAAGCCAGGTATTTTCTTACATTTAATCTGTTTACTGTTAGATTGTTGAATGTTGATTTTTTATCACAACAAATTTTGTGCTTCAGAACGACCACGCAATTGACCAAAATGTTGTATTTGTTTGGAAAATATTCTTACTCTAAAAGATGCAACTTTTATTGAGATAATATGCTACTCTTTGTTTGGTGAAACGTCTTCTAATAGAGAAGCTGTAACTTGTAGCTAAGGCTATGTCTAATAGTTTATATTTGATGAATTTAGATAAAAAAATTAAACGAATACTGTGCTTATTTTTGAAAAATTTAAATAGTGTTTGCAGTTAAACCCACTTCTAAGGTTTGCGTGTTTTGTCATTTTTTTCTCGCGAAATAAGAAGCCCTGGCATGGCCAGATGGTTAGGGCACTTGATTCACAGTTTGAGTGTCGCGGACTCGAATACCTCGTCCCACCAAACACGTTCGCCCTTTCAGCCGTAGTGACGTTATAATGATAGTCAACCCCCATCCGTTGGTAAAAGAGTAGCCCAAGAGTTGGCGACGGGTGATAATGACTAGCTGCCTTTTTTCTTGTCTTACACTGCTAAATTAGAGACGGCTGGCACAGGTAGCCCTCGTGTAACTTTGCTCGACATTCAAACCCAATCCCAATTTTTCCGAATAACTTAATACTTTTGAACAATATACTTTGATACTTTATTTTCTGTTCCCCGCTGGTACAGCGGTAAGTCTATGGATTTACAACGCTACAATCAGGGGGTTATTTCCCCTCGGTGGACTCAGCAGAAAGCCCAATATGACTTTGCTATAAGGAAAACACACGTGTTTTTTGTTTTTTTTTTCAAAGCTGTTAGAAGAACACAATCCTAAAGTTTTTTTTCTGTAACAGTTTTTATCCTTATTTTGTATATTTAATTCATACGGCTAACATGATGTTTATTTTTATTTCAAAAAAATACTTGCGGTTATTCCGTTAAGTCGGGAAAAAATTCGCTTACACCTTCTGGTGGTATGCTACTTTCAGAAAATTAAAAAGTTCGAAAAAATGATGTTCAGAATTATCTATCGCTCTGTATTCGACCATAAAAGCCTAAGAAGCTATAGTATTATAATACGCAGCTAGTTGAACGTTTTTTTTTATGATACGGTTGAAAACAAAATAAAAAAACGAACGCGGCAAAAAAGTTTAACCTCACAGTGACACACAAAGATGAAAGGGTTAATTTGAATGAATGACTAATTCCAATGACGTGTAAAACAAGACCACCAAAACAGCATATCATATTTCTTAAATAGCAGTTGGTGTATTTACGAATAGAAAGTGATAGTATTATTTGTTGTGTAATGAGTCATAGATACAAATTCCAAAACTCACTATAAGGTGGCACCACTCGCGCAAATGTATTATATTTTTACGGAATTGGAGCGCAATTTGTTTTCTGTTTTTCACACCTATCAAAAGTCTCCCGCATGTTTTATTGGTGTCTTCTTCTCACGGAATATTTTGTTGTCCCTTCAGTGCTAGAAACGGGAAAAATATGGCGTCTCACAGTTATGTTTTTTTGTATAAGTGTACCAAAGAATACTTTTTGTCTCTCTCTGTGCCAGTACAGGCAGATTTCTTCCGGCGGATGGTAAACAAAAGTAGGCATACGCGAGAAATATAGACATTAGTAAGAAAACGCGAAACAGGTTATGAATGAGTAGAGCCATCTGCTATGAGAACATAGTGTCAACGTTAAACTTATTTTCATTTTAATGTATTTTCTTATGGTATTAAATGTAACATCCAACCTTCAACTAAAAACACAATTAACAGTTCGTTCAAAAAAATTCAACACCAAAAATTCTAAATGGTTGCCTTCATTTTTCTTCTACAGAAAATTCCAGAGGAAGTGGCTAACAAAAACAGGCGAAATACTCCCGCCAGTTTAAGCAGAGTATTACTAGAAACGGTTGCTGTGACCAAATGATGCACTTTAGAAGATGACATCCATCTCATGATATACAGTGTGCATCGTAGCTGAGTACACGTTTCTGTGAGATACTACTCGTGATTTTCAAAATTGTTCAATCTATGGCAAGTTTCTGTTCTGCGCTTCTTTTACTTGACACTGTTGACCTTGCGAATCCTAATATGCTTTCATATTTAATATAATAAAGCACAGTTCAAATGTGACTGTATAAATTTGGGTGTGAAGAGTTGACTGGAATTTTACATCGAAATTAAAAGCACAGAATGTCACACCCATTATCAGTGTACTTAGTGTTTTTTGTAAATTTGTTCGCAAACTCCTTCCACAGATTTGGAGCTAGCAGAACCAGTCTTGGAAGGCAAACTTGAGGTGGCCTGTTTGTTTGTTTGATTTTGAAATTTGCGCAAAGATACACGAGGGCTATCTGCTCTAGCCGTTCCTAATTTAGCAGTGTAAGACTAGAGGAAAGGCAGCTAGCCATTACCGGCCACCGCCAACTCTTGGGCTACTCTTTTACCAAAAAGGAGAGTGGGATTGACCGTAACATTATAACGCCCTTACGGCTGAAAGGGCGAGCTTGTTGGGTGTGACGGAGATTCGAACCCGCGACCCTCAGATTACGAGTCGAGTTCCTTAACCACCTAACCATGCCGGACCTGAGGTGACCTGAAGAAGTCATCTGCTTTAATTACAACGTAATACAGTAGCATCTTGTCTGCCATTCACTTAGTAGACACTAAAGTGTTGTCACATGAGGGTTGCTTGATGTGGCGATTTGTACCGCCATAACGTCAGTGAAACGCGCTCTTGCTATGAATCACGAGAAGAATTATGCAATCTGTAGGTTACGACACAGCATAATATATGAACTTTAAAAGCAAGAAATAAAAATTTGTTACTCCTAATTTTGGCTTTATGTACTCTTGAAACAGAACACTTTTCGGGAACTCTGCAAAGTTACATCTAGTATGTACAAATATTTCTAGTTTTTCTGACATAACTTATTAGCATAGTCATTTTAGTAATTCATTGTCTTGCATTTGTGACTTGTTTTATTAGTCAGTGTAGTATTGTACACCTCTTTTGTACTGAGATGTTACATGAAAAACACAGTTCGGTAAGGACAGAAAGGTTATATATTCCCCAGCTTTTACTTGATGCTCTTTAACGGATTGTCTTGGTCTAGCTTTATTATGGTCCCCCTCTGGGGCAGCGGTAAGTCTTTGGATGTACAACTCAAAGAATCAGAAGCTCGTTTCCTCTCGGTGAACACGGCAAATAACCCAATGTGGCTTTGCTGTACGAATCAGACACACACTTCATTACATTGCTGAAATTGCGTCGATATTTTTTTTAATCCGTGTATTGTAAGAAACATGAAGTGTACATTGCATTTCAAAACGTGAATAATATCCCAAGATTTCCCAGTAATCGAATACTCAATAATAACAACTTATAACAGGAAGTAGAACACTTAATGGCAAGGTGTCAAAGTGAAGATGAAACAAACAATCAATGCAGTGTGATAAACAAGCAAATTAACTCCAAAATAAACACTATCAGAATTAAAGACCGAGAAGAAATAAGTTGTCAGACAGATAGTCTGAAGGATGTCATTTTGTGAAAACGATTTTAACGTTTTACGGATCTAATCACTGCACAATTTCGAACTCGCTGCCGAATAAAAGGTAAAAATTTACAACACAATTACTTAAGTGTCTGTGTTGCTCGATTGTTCTGTCAGCTTTAGTACTGCTGTTGTCTATTCGATTTCATTCTTATAGAGAATAATCCAATGAAGGGAATTTTTTTTTTCGCTAATAACACTGACAGCTTGACACAAAAGGCGCACCGTAGGTAATAACTAATTCACCAGAACCAATTTTCTCTATATATACATGGTGAAATCATTTTTTCTTTTGCGTTAAATCCTTTATAGATTTTTCTAGCTGAATACGTTTTAAAGTTATGCCCATTTTGTATGTTTCGTCGAGAGTGGATTTTTTAATCTTTCTTTGGAAACTATTTATTGTGGCCTGTTGACATTCACTAATTATTGTGTTTCTCACTCGTGAATGTGAAATGTTGCATCAAAATTGAAATAAATTGCCGTACAAATTGGCTTTTATTCGATTTATATTTTGATCAGCATGTTTGGTGTCAACTCGTTAGTTTTTTTTTTTTTTGCCTTAAGCGTCTGCTTGCGGCTGTACGTGGCCACGTGCCTGATTGTTAACTACATAATTACGAATAAATAAATAATCGCTTGTGAGTTTTTTTTACCATAGCTGTTCTTCCCTTTAGTCTCAGCAGTTCAAAATTCGGGATGGCTTAGCTAAGATAGTCCTCGAGTAGCTTTTCGCGGATGTCTGAAAGAAAAAAGAAAAGAAAAATCAGTCGTAATAAATCGAATATGAAATTTGTTCAATAGAAAAATGAGCATCTTAGTCGTATTTTAGAATTCCAATAAACCTGTTGTAATCTTCTAGTTAAGTTACATTTGCAATCTCCTCCACATCGACATGTAAACATTTTGTAAATTAGATGTTTAAGTGAAAAATGTAGAAATCAAAATTTAAAAGTACTAGATTTAATTTTCGCAGAATTACGGATCTGTTTTGTTTTTTTATCTTAATAGCTAAGTTTTATTATTTCTTGAGAAATTGGAGTACAAATGTACAATATGTACGGACTTACAAAGTGGACGCGACAGGATGACGGCAGACAACCAAGTAACCATTGCTGGAAGGCTTGAGACGTCTGATATGAAACAATAACATGTATTGCATCAAATTCTGAACCATGTGCATTTAAGTCCCTTCCCCCTGCCTCCCGTATCGAGTGAATAAGAATTAATAGCTAGAAAGACTAAGTATACTTTGTTCTGTGCTAAACGATTTTTTTTTTATGTGCGCTTTTGTTTGCGTTGCGTTAAAGATAATCAGTAGAGACGAAAATTCTTGATGACGACAACTTTTCGTCATCCCTTCATTCACATGTCGAGCTACTCTCGTCAATATCCGTATGGGCCCGGCATGGCCAAGCGTGTTATGGCGTGCGACTCGTAATCTGAGGGTCGCGGGTTCGCATCCCGGTCGCGCCTAACATGCTCGCCCTTTCAGCCGTGTGGGCGTTATTATGTTACAATCAATCCCACTATTCGTTGGTAAAAGAGTAGCCCAAGAGTTGGCGGTGGGTGGTGATGACTAGCTGCCTTCCCTCTAGTCTTACACTGCTAAATTAGGGACGGCTAGCACAGATAACCCTCGAGTAGCTTTGTGCGAAATTCCAAAACAAACAAACAATATCCGTATGTATTTTATATTTTGTAAAACCTGATTTTGTTGTTTAGTGTTTCTAGTTTCGTTGTGAGATTGCACAACAGTCATCTTTCATTTCTGCATCAGTAAATTGTAATTAATCTAGTACTGCTTTAAAATCATTTGTTGGTTTATTTGGTTATTGTGCATATTTTTGGAATAGTCTCGCTTGCCGTCTGCCAGTTTTATTTTTCAGGTGGTTTCGATAACATGCAACACCGAATTGACTAGCAAAACATTTTGTGAAACACCGTATAACACCAGATGAATAGCAATAATGAAATTAATAGCCACTGTTGTTACTATATCGATAAAAAAACAAAACAGGACAACTAAAGGAAAGCTTTAGACATGAAACTGAATTTTCGTTTCATCGTTATAAGTGGAAGTAGTTTATTCAAAAATTGATAACCTTTAATATTTACAGCTCAAGGGATTCAAGAACCTTGTTTAGTTTTGTTTGAACTTGGACAGGTCGTGGATCAGTGTCGTCTCCGAACTCCGAGATTTAATGGTTTGCGCCCTGTCAACATGAAAAACATACTGCACATACCTTGAAGCCATAGTAATGTTTTAAAAGGTACAGTTGTTTGTTTCAGGGATATCTGCTGTGTACAACGCTGGGACGAGCGTTACAGTGACTCGCTGCTATCTTTTCAAAATTAGGCCCGACGTTCCGCAGATAGCCTTTTATGTGGTTTTGCACAAAAAAATAGCTCTAAACAAATGGAACTCAAATTTGAACTAATCATATGATGATCTTCTCATACATGTTGTTTTACACCAGTAGTTAAAATTATATCCTTTACTCAGTTAGCGATGGTATCCTTTTAGCCACATCCTGTGTTGATTAAATTCGTTGTATTAAATGTTAAAAAAAAAGTGTTTAGGCAAAATAACGTTGTATTCTTTGTTTTGTTTTTATGTCGTAAAACTGAAACATTAATCAGTTAATTTCTATAGTTCACTGTCTAGGTAGTTCATCTTCAAGGGTTAATATACTATAGGAGATTGTTTAAATACCACGAAGCAACTAAGTAATTATTCAAATCTTGGGTACTTTAAAAAATATGGGCATTCATCGAAACTGAAAAGTAAGAAGTACAGTTGTATTTTGCTCTTAAGATAGTGTGATGTAAGTATTGTAAAGTTGTAATTTTTGTTGCAATCTTTAACGAAATCATAAATCCTGCTCTGGTATGAAAATATTTGTTTAAACTTTGCGCTCACTAACGCATACAGAATGCAAATGTATTATTACTGCGCTAGTTAAAAACGCAGCACAGACATTTGTACAAAAACTAGTGCATGTGTTGTGAATATAATTACTCATAGAGGTGTAACCGAGAAAAACAAGTTCTGACGATTTCCTGTGTTAGGAAATATAGCTAAGTGTATTGAATGTATGTATTATACAAAACAGTATTTTCACGCGTATACATTATTATTATTATTTTTTATACAGACATTTCGGAAACATGCAGTGTCGAATTGATATTTTTGTGCTTGTTAAAATACTACAATGAAGAGCTAGCATCTCGTAATAGGAAAGATAAAAAAAAAAAAAATGTTGTAGGCCGTGTAAGGTTCAACATATTTTTAGTACGTATTGTTGTATTATGAAACTCAACGTATTTGAAAGGTACTAATTCGCGATTTCCGTACAAGGAGGAAATGATAATGGATTGTCAGTTAGCTAGGTGTGTATGTATACACGCCCTCTCCAAACGTTCGCTTCATTGTATTCGAAGTTTATTGTGAGGACTACTAGCAAAAACTCTTATGTCGCCCATATCCATAAACCTTGTCTATTTTCTCTCAATTCTGTTTTATTCCTCTGTAAAAGCCTTGCGTGTGCCGTGTATGGCTACTCAAAATTATTTGAAAATGTATGTATAATATCTTAGTAGAAGAAAAATGCAGTAATTCCACCCACCAGCTGTGGGCAACTAAAATGGTTAATTCATTTACGAGTTTATACTGTGTGTGCTTATATAATGTTTTACTGGTGCAATGAACTTTCCACCCAGTTACACCATGTGCTTGCAGTGATAAAGCAATAATTCACCACCAGCTGATGGAACTTGGTAGTATCTTCAATTCATTGGTGTGTGGAAAATGGAAGACTTCGGGAATACACTCGATTATTATACACGCATTGAATAAATGAGTGGCTTTAGTTGTACGAAGAATAGCTTTACGTATAGGTTCTCTCACGCACGCATGTATGACAAAGGCTCACTTCATCGAAAATTTTAATTTCTGATGTTAAAAGGTAATGTTGCGTTCCTGCGGAATATGAAAAAAAAACTTTGATTAAATTGCCATTATAAACACCATAAGAGGAATGTTATATGGTCCGGAAACTAACCAACTGTGCATGTTGATTCATTTTTATTCTTTTAATTTTAAATGTTTTCTGCACTTGCTTGTCTCCCAGTGGCTCAGGTACAAGTCTTATAACGGTTCGGGTTTTGAAATCTGCATAAAACACAGCACACAGTATTTTGTGTAGCTTAGTGTTAACAAACAAACCTGTATATAATTAAATATTCAGAAAAGTTGAGTAAACTGTCATCAGTTTGTTCAGTCCTGTTGGAAAAGAAGTATAACATTGAAACAAGGTGTCCAACAAGTCTGGAGCAATAGTCCATTTGCAATTTTTTTTTTTTTTTAGTTTCAGATACGTGACTAATTATGGCATGCTCGAAGCACAAGAAGGTCGAGTGAATTCTGCTGTCAATCCAAACTTGTTTTGATTTACGAAGACAGTTTATGGAATAAATAATTTTAAAATTTGTTGAAATTCCTATGGGCTCCCCGCTAGAGCAACGGTAAGTCTACGGACTTACAATGCTAAAATCAGGGGTTCGATTCCCCTCGGTGGGCTCAGCAAAGAGCTCGATGTGGCTTTGCTAAAAACAAAACAAAGAAATTCCTTTGGTTCCAGGCTTAAAACATTTTGTATTATAAAAGTAGTAATATCAAAGTGTGGCTTATTAAGGCTCTTGAAGGATTAGCAGCTACAATATAGCTAAGGAGCCTGCAAAGTTTGTATGTAACCCTTTGACGACTGGCGAAAATCTCTCAGGTGTCGTCAAAGTATCTGTTTAATGTAATTCATCAATTCAACTGTTAAAACCGGACTTTCAGTGCAGCTCCGAGTAGCGTCTCTATACCCAACGCACGTATCATTGTTTTTGTAATTTTTATGCTAATCCCAAAGCGTAGGTTTACGTTTGTTAAGTAGTTACCATCAAAGTAGAACATAATCATTTCTCGTCTTCTTTCGTGAATTGTGGGGGTTGTATTGGAATTTCCGAGTAGGTCCCGTGATTTGTCAGCACATCACTATTGCAGGTGTTTTCATTCATGGTATAAATGCATAAAAAAATTAATATGAAATAGTTGTGTAGGTATAGGTAACTAAATCCTTAATGTGACTGCGAATGACACTATAAAGTTACAGCAGCTACTCTCAAAATAGTGATCTGCAAGGAGTGGATCTGTATGCTACTTGAGTGAATAACTAATATCCATAAGACACGTTTATATTTAATTTATTTGATTGGCGGGTCTATAGATATGAGGATGGAGGTAGTTTGGCTCAGGAGGACTCCTGGCAGATTAACTTTAAAATGTCTACATCTTCTCGTAATAAGGCAGGTTCAGACTGGTTCTTTCTCTTCTTTTTGCATGACACAACTAAACTGGTCCCACATGGCTATAAACCGAGAATTTCCTCACTGACTGGTTCCGACTGCACAATAAGGCAAAAGTGACACTTTGAAAATATTCCTACAACTTGTCTTCATCCCCGGTGCTACAGCGGCATGTCTTTCGGACGCGTACTGCTAGATACGGGGTTTCGATATTCATGGTGGCCAGAGCAAAGAGTAGCCCATTGTGTACTTTTGTGCTTAAGTATAACCAACTAATCCTACAACTTTATACTATAGTGTAACGCCGAAACAGTGTTCTTCCATTTTTAATTCTGTTTTATGTCGTATCAAAGAGAAAGTGCTGCAGGTTAATAGTATTATCATAGTTAGTTAGGAGAAAGAACAGCTGTCACAATATTGGGGTTAGAAGCTGTGCTATGGGGAACCCAGTCTCAAAGCATAAGCGAATCTTTCAAGCCACCGGTATGTATAGAGTTGTCACCAACTCCCTCTAATTTTTTCAACCCGTGTGCGGAATTAATATATGTTTTCATGTGTAATGTGCGATTTGGGCTACCATTTTTTTTTGAGGGGGGGAGGTTAAACCATCAACCCTATTGAATCATTAAGCTATCCTGCAATGCTACCAGTTGGTTACTCGTGCTTTAGGCCCATACATTGCTAGGCTCATAAAGAAGTTAAAGTACTGAGACTCCCCAACGTCACTGAGGAAACTGGTTAATATCCGCACTCGTTATCATAAACTTCTATCTTGGATAGCGTTTTTTTTTTTGATAATTTGTTCAGTATGCTAGAAATCTATTCAGATGTGTACAGATATTTATCCAGTTTAAGTCACTTTCCTATCACTTTTATTTTTTATATTAAATTTTTATGGCACGCTTGTAAATGGTATGTTATGAAGGATTTGTGCACACTACACGAATACTCATTTGTGTAAAAAAAAAACTCTTCAAGAATAAATTTATTAAAAACCTTTATTTTATTGAGGTCTCTTCAGTGTAGTTCTCATGGATATAAGCTGATCAGTTTTTGTTAAGTTTATTTTTGAGAGAATAGTAGCTGTAAAAATAATGTTTACACTGTGAGTCTTATTTTCCACAGTTATTTACATTTTTTAGAGTCATTTTCTTTAAAATACTTCACATTAGTACGTGTTTTATTGTTAAGAGCTGGCTCCACAGAAGTTGATTGTCATCAAAGGTGACCCCTTATTTTTTTTCACTTACTAGGACTATTCTAACCCACTTTCATTCTGATTTATACCTTGAATAACACACTCTTGTCTTTTACAGTTGTCAAGTAACTTGTAATGAGTTGGTATTTTTTATTACAATCATCAAGTTGGCTTGCTATTTATGAACAGTCTATTTTTCTTCTGGGGTTATCAATTATAGATTAGAACCTTAAAAGAAAAATATTGCGTAGTGTAAGTTCTGAAACCGGGAAAACATTTTGTTGTCCAGTAACAGAAGTTATTTAATGTTTTTGGTTATAATGAACAGGGATTATTTTGATTCACTATAATTGTAAGTATGAAATGTATATGTCAAAAGTTCAACCACGTTTTCCTTACGAGCAATGCAATGTTAACGGCTCGCACTTAAGTGTTTAAAATTAGCTGTTGCCTAGCAACATGATTTACGTTTTTTTAAGACGGAGAAATTTCATTTTGGACATTCTTTTGTTAAACTTTGTCTCGAAGATTATAGTAAATAAAAAGTGAGATGAATGCCTAATTTAATTTATATGAACATTTGTATCCAAATCTAAATGCAAATTTAAAGTTGCAATTTAAAAGGTTTCTGAGTCGCTCCGGAAATTGAAATTTATTTACAAGGAACATGTGGTTCATTCTTAATGTTTCAGCAATTAGGTGGCACTTGCTTGACAGAAGCTAGTCTGTTGTAGGAACAAAGAACATTAGACTGGCTCGTTTTCAACAACAGGAACTATTAAATTACGTCTGTAGATCAGCATCTGTTTCTGTTGTAGCGTGCATGAGAAACCAACAGAATATAACAAAGAAACCTTTTCGTGCCTCCAGTCAACCTACAAAAAGCTACTATATAATTATATATAGTTTTGACTGTTCGTTGGAACTTTTTTAATATACATAATTTCACGTGTTTGCTCTAGTCCTTTAAATAACCTTGTTTCATTGTCTTTTATAAACTCTTCATTTCCACAGTTTCTATGCTGAAAACAAATATTAGTGTACACTAATCACTTAAGTCGCAGCTGCTGCCTTGTAAAAACTAGCTCATCTGATGGAGATGCTGTTTGAAAAAACAAACAACAGTTTCACTGCTACAGACATTTGGCTTTCATATTTAAATGTGTGAAATAATTTATACGTCCCTTGATGAAAACAGTTTATAGGAAACCGCTTTAGTAATAAACGTTGGCTCGTACATTTTCAATTAGAAAAGAAGAATAACATGAACAAAATTGCATTCATAAATCAAAGAACATTCTTTAGTTTAGAGTTTTAACTGTTCTGTTTATTAACAAGATATCAAACATACTTGTATACTCAACATGATTTATGTATTATATCGGTTGATGCTACAAATAATATATCGTACGAAAAGTAAATAACTTAATGATTTTTTTACAGTGTTGGACCGAAATGTACCCATGTTAGGAAACAAATGTGATCTAATAAATAAACCATGTTAGTAACAAGAGGGTTAATGATTAGAAGTTCTGTGATTTTGAGCATACTGATATTTCACAGCAACCCACAGCTTTAACGTGTGACGGATAAGCTCTCGAGAAAATATGGGATTTAATTATATCGTTTTAATGTTAATTCGATAATTTGATTTAATATTTTAAAAAAATGAACTTGGTATTAGGTGACCGTTTCTTATTCTTGAAATGCCGTGTATCTGGCATGGCTCAGGCTTGTAATCTGAGGGTCGCAGCTTCGAATCCCCGTCCCACCAAACATGCTCGCTTTATCAGCCGTGAGGGTGCTATGATGGCACGACCAATCCCACTATTCGTTAGTAAAAGAGTAGTCCAAGAGTTGGCGGTGGGTGGTGATGACCAGCTGCCTTCCCTCATGTAGCTTTGCGCGAAATTGAAAATAAACAAAACTGTCTGTGTATCATGTACAAAATGCTTTTATACATTAATTTCGTTTTTTTATCTGTTGCGTTTTTCAAGTGCAAAATAGTTTTTGCTACATTTCTTAAAGAAAAATCTAAATTTTCATAGCGCATCATTTTTTGATATTAATTAGTGTTTCACTGGAATATAGGGGCGGCATGTCTAGGTGATTAGGACGATCGACTTCAGACATGCTTGCCTTTTCAGCCTTGGGGGCATTATAATGTGACGGTCAGTTGCACTATTTATTGGTAAAAGAATAACCCGAGACAGCCCTCGTGTAGCTTTGCGCGAAATTCAAAAACAAACAAACACTAGAATATAACGTCAAAACAATATTTATTTTCTAACGAATAGTATCCTTTTTTTAGAAATTCTGTATCATTTTGCCCAGCGATTAGTACGCTGGCTATGGAGACGTTTTTATTTTAGTTAGGCTAAACAACCAAAACCCAATTTTTCGCATTAGAGTCTCGCAGATTTATCGATGTGCTACTGAAAAATAACTATGGAAATGAGGGACTGAGGTTTGCATCTCGTTATCGCCCCTAAATAATTACGCTCTTCACCTTTGAGCTGTTGATGCATTATGAGAGTGGCAGTCAACCACTCAGTTTTGACAGGATTCTATCACTTCAAAATTAGAGACGACTAGCGTAGATAGCTCTTTAATGGCTTTGCCTGAAATCTAGTAAAATTAAAACAACGAAACGACCAATAAATGAAGGCACTCTGAATGTGTTTGAGGTCCCTTTCCAAACCGATGTACATTTCTTGAATTGGATTAACTGCACTGAGGATTATAAGACCAAACTATGCAAAAAAGAAATCAGTAATGTTATTTGTATTTCATATTAATCTATAGCATTGAAGTTTTTTGGAAAGTGAAATGTTATATAATAAGGCTAGGTTTTAAAATCGTCATCTTCCATGTCCTCAGTGAGGATTCGATGTTTTTTGTTTTCTTTATAATGTGTGAATGTATGTTGGTATTTTATCTCTGAAATATAAGAAATTTATTGCTTCTATGATTATTTTTTGAATTTTATGTCTCCATTTTTTTCCTTATTGTTTGTTTTACTTAATGTTCTTTTACTACCTTGTTATACTGTGAACCGTGTTATTAATTTGTCTTTATAGAGCTTTATAAATTTACCTATTTGGATTTCATGATGTCAAGGCTATAGAGATATGGTCCAACTTACATAAGTGCTGATTAAAAATGCTTAATAGAAAGACTGAATCTTAATTAAGATTTATACATCTTGTCAATTTTAAGACAAATTCTGCTTTCATCGATTTTGTCGGGGAGGGGAGTAAGGTCTTTTAGTAGAACGAAAAAATAAAAACTTGAACATTACAAGAAATCGTTAGTTAAAGACCATGTTGTATTTTTGTTTGTTTGTTTTCAGTGTTCTTCTGCAGTTTGTACAAAAGGAGTCTTTGGTTTGGCATCTTTGACTGCAATCCATGTGGTTAGCTGCTGAGTTTTCATTCATGGCAATCAATACCCTTGAATGTTTCTTTTAGAAGCAAATTTATCGAATAATGATAATTATTTAGGAAATGTGAACATTGAATAGTTGATACTGAAAATATGAACATTTAATGTTATAAACATTCATTTTCAAGAGTAATGAGGCATTTTAATATTATACTTGCAACACAATAAAAGTAACGTGTATTTAAACCATTTGTACGTGGACTCCGGCGTGCAAAAGTATTTTCTACGTCTGTCTATCCACATAACCGTTGTCTAATAAAAGAGAGAAAGGCAGAAGGAGGAACATTAGATGTCAACTTATTTCATTGCACATTTCTTGACAGTTATTTTTCCAGTATCTTTTTATTTTTCCTTCTCATCCTTTTGGAATTTGTTTCATATAATGAAATGAGCGTGTTATTTTGGTGCATTTGTTACATATCTTAAACAGAATTGAACTTTTTGGCCAAAAGCGAAGGTTACCGTGACACATGCAGTATTTATTTCCTTGGCATACCGAGATGATTCCCCTTACCCAGAGATACAGGAGATGACTTCCACCAGGGGCACAGCGGAATGCCTGCGGACTCGTACCGCCAGAAACCAGGTTCAATACCCGTGGAGGGCAGAAGACAGATTGCCCATTGTATTACCTTTATGCTTAATTTACAAACTTACGGAGACGGAGGGACGGCGTGCGTATACGTTATTCCTCATGCAGGTTTACTGAGTACTAACAACGTTTTCTAGAAATTCATCGCTACTGTTCATCTTCTTGATTGTATTATTAACTATTTTTAGTATATTATCTGATTGATGTCCTCGAGAGATGGCGACCAGGGTTCGAGAAGTATGCACTTAGGCAGTAACTTGGTAAAATGAGGACATTTAAGTTTCTGCTTAATTTCTTATACTATTTAAGTTTGCAGTTGAAATAAATTTCATCTTATTATACTGCTATTGAATATTCTGAGGAACTGGTACATGAAAGAGCCAGTAGCCTATTGACATGACACAAATAATACTTTTATATGCTAATATACTATTGTTGTGCAGTTGACAGCGCATTCGACTTGCAATCTGAAGTTCTCGAGTTCGAAGTACGTCACTGAACATGCTTGCCCTTTCAGCTGTGGAACTTTATAATTTGACGATCAATTCCACTTTTTGTTAATATAGTAGCTCAAGAGTTGATGGTGAGTGGTGCCGACTAGCTGCCTCCCCTACAGTTTGTCACTTCTAAATTAGGGACGGCTAGCAAAGGTAGCTCTCGGGTAACTCTCCGAAATTCAGGAAACACAAAACTATTGTTGTGCGTGTCGAGGGTGGATTGTAACGTACTACGTTCATATTCACCATTCACAGTGCATGACACTCGGAAGAAGTTTTGTCCATCTTGTGCAGTTAATTACATAAGGTGGTCACGTGAGCTCAAGCAGTATCTTCGTGTGTTAAAATAAATATTAGTATTTATGCAAGACCATAAAAGGAATTAGATGATAGCTGTGAATTTGAACAGAAACGGTGCTTATCTGAAGCGTTTTTTGTTTTGGTGGACTAGTGCAGGGTTAAGTATATATTTTTTGTTTGGAAGCCGTCACTTGGATTGGAAGCTTCTCACTCACAAAATATCTGCTGAATCGTAGTGTTGGTCTTTTCAACACATTTTAAATTTGTTAACACAAGTGGATTGCCTCCAGTTAAAAATATGTTGAAAGTAAGGATTTATTTTTTAAAGTTGCTTATTGAAGTTGCTAGTTAGGTCATACGTCGATTTAAGTTTCTCAGCTTTCAGGAGCCACTTAATAGAATTGCTTCTTTAGATACTTCCGTCACTTTTTTGAAATTTAATGCAAGGTCAACTAATTCAAAGGCTTCTTTGATTATATGTTTATTTTTACATTTTACAAGAGCTTGTCTTGCAGTTTATGAGAATTGATTTGAGCCTTATAATATTTCATCCGTCTGTTTTACCCTCGGAAAACTCGCTAATTGAATGAATGGATTACTTCATTTAGGACTGTTGAGTGTAAGGAAAATTGAATCTCGCAACCTGCCAATAACTGAAATTAATATGTGAGGGCGAGTTTGTTTTATTTTTTCACAGGGAGTTTGGGATAGGTTTTTTGGTTTTGGAATAATTCATTAGAACTCCAGTAATTACATTTATGGAACGTTAAGATTTCAATAACTTTTTTGTCTTTCGTTTCTTTCTTAATTACTTAACAAGAAATTTTTATATCCTACTACACGCACACTGTCATAGCATCGTGTTTTTTTGTTGATCCATTGGCCAGGTTGTGAGAGCGCTCAGCTCATAATCTGCGGGACGTGGGTTGGAATCTTAATACCACCAAACATGCTTTCCCTTTCAGCCGTGGGATCTTTATAATTTGACGATCAATCCCACTGTTCGTTAGAAAAGAGTGGCCCAAGAGTTTGCGGTGGATGGTGGTGGTTAGCTGCCTTTCCTCTAATCTTTTACTGCTGAATTAGGGTTCCAATATCCATGGTGGACAGAGCAGAGTACAGATAGTACTTTATGTACCTTTATGTTTAATAACGAGCAACTTTTACTGCCGAATTAGGGACGACTAGCGCAGATATCCCTCGTGTAGCTTTGCGCGCGAAATTTATAACAAACCAAACCTGTTGATCCAAAATTTATTCATTGACATATTTTATTTATATATCAATCCATCGGTCAATGCGAAGCTGGCCAGCTATTTACATAATTCTTTTATATGCAGAGTGATTAAAAATAAAATACTAGATTATTCTATCTTAAGAATTACCACTTTCGTTTTTTTTGTTTTGAAAGAAACTGAATTTCAACAGCAGTAGGTTAAAGTTTTGTGTTTTTCTCAGGAAAGTATTAACACTGTTTAGGGTGTTTGAAAATTGTGTAATTACTTTTCATTACGTCTTCTGCCACTCTCCATCACCACATTAAGCCTATTCCTGAATGAATATACTTCAAACTTCATCTGTCCTCGAAAATGTTCAATGATCCCTTCATTCTCATCTCTGATGGTCGTTATCATACCATAACATTTCCTTGGCTATTACGGTAGACATTTTTTTTTGTGGAAGCTCTATTGCAAAAACATCTGCTGGTGCAGTTTCGAAGAACTTGTTTGCTGTTTCTACTTTGATGAACAGTTTGTGATTTCGCTTTCAGTAAAAGTGTCTTTTGGAGACCTTTGAGAAAGATATGAAGGTTGGTACTCATCTTATGGAGAGGCATAATAGAACATTCAGGCTAAACAACCTTGTAAAGCAGACTCTAATAGAACACTCCTGCTAAACAACCTTGTAAAGCAGGCTCTAATAGAACATTCGGGCTAAACAACCTTGTAAAGCAGACGTATTCTGAAACAATATTCAGAACCTTTCTTTTCAGCAGTTAAGGCCACCCAAAGATTGATAATAAGAAACATAAATTATTTGACGATTGTAGAGAAAATTGAAGTGCTACTGAAAATACACCACAGAACAGCAAAAGGACTAGTAATTGGCTTCTAGTGAACAATTTATGGTTTCTCATGGGTATTAATGACAGAATTTTTTGATTTATCATATCCAGTAAGGCGGTGAGCTTCTTATATTCAGTGGATATTTCTTGCTACGTTTTATTGATTATTAATTCTACCAAAACTCGTCTTGAAAACAAAAGTGGGTAAAGGTGATGAACTTTAGGCTTTAATGTTTTCACCGTTTTCCGCGTTGTTTGTGGCATATCAGTAATCGAATATCACCTCTTATACTTGCTGTTTAGCTTGTTTTTGGATATATTGAGCAATCACTGCTTTTGTTTCAACATATACAGATGGATGTAATCAAATGAGAAGCTTATTTTGTAGATTCCAAGTTGTCAGGTAAGTTAGGACACTTACTGGTAATAGTAAACCAGTTTATTTTGGGTTGACCTTTTAGTCAAACTGCTGGACATCATGATCACTTACTTTATTGAAATCACCAATATCGTGTTAATGATATAGTTTTCAAACACCCAATATCCTGTTTATATTTCCTTAAATAAAACTTGTAATTCTCAGTGTGCCTTGGGTGAAATTTTGTTTTACAACATGACAAGTAGTTTCTAAGATGTAATAATTTTAAGTATAGCATTGTTTATAATCACCGTGTGCTAAAAGCGGAAGTTTGAGAAAAATCGGGTTGATTATATTTTTAATGTTAAATGTGACAAAATAGTCGAGGAAGGTGTGACTTGGAATATCAAAAGAACTGAAACAATAAATACGGTGTATTAGGCAAATTAAAAATGAGAATCAATATTTGCATTATATTTAGTTGAGAATGAAATATTTTTCGAGGAACAAATTATCGTCTTTCACATATTGTTTGCTTCATTAAAGCTGTATGTGCGAGACTGAAGATGTCCGGGTACTATCTATTAGTAGAGATAAGTGATGCTTCTAAATAAATATTTTGTTCGTCTACCATCGCGTTAAGGTAATATTGTATACAGTAACATAATAGTTGTTTCTGTGGTCGTCACGTGTAGTATAAGAATACGAAAGACAAAAGAAAAAGCTCGGCATGACCCAGGGTAGCGGGTTCGAATCCTCGTCGCATCAAACATGCTCGCCCTTTCAGCCGTGGGGGCGTTATAATGTGACAGTCAATTCCACTATTCCTTGGTAAAAGAGTAGCCCAAGAGTTTGCGGTGGGTGGTGATGATTAGCTGCCTTCTCTCTAGTCTTACTCTGTTAAGTTAGGGACGGCTAGCGCAGATAGCCCTCATGTAGCTTTGCGAGAAATTAAAAACAAATAAAAGGGAAAAGGGTACAGGATCTTAAACAGCCAATTATAGTGAAATAAATAATTAAGATGAAATGAAAGCACACACCCTTAATCAAGCAAACATCATATCAGTAAAATATATTAACTTAGAGTAAAAACGAGTCTAAAATAATCTAGCGTTAAAATTTTGTAAATGGCCGTGGCATGGCCAGGTTGTTAGGGCGCTCGACTTCCCGTCACACCTTACACGCTCGCCCTTTCAGCCGTAGTGACGTTATAATCTAACTGTCGATCCCACTGTTCGTTGGTAAAAGAGTAGCCTAACAGTTGGCGAAGTGGTGGTGATGATGATTAGCTTCCTTCCCTCTAGCCTTAAACTGATAAATTAGAAACGACTGACGCAGATAGCCCTCGTGAAGAAATAGAAACCGATCACCAAAAACGTTCTTTAAATTAACTTCCATTCAGTTATTCTGTGTCAGTGGTAACTAACTGAAGACAGTGCAGGGATAAAATTATTTAAAAAATAAATCTCATTTGTTTTGTACACCCGGTTGAGACTTCTTTGAAAATTCTATAATTTTTTTCACCGACAAAACTCAAAATGTGAAACCACAAATTTGTATGTATTTACGTATTGACCCTATGAACTTTCATACCAATCTACAGGAGGTGAGCTAGTATTGAAAAAGAAGAAAGGGGGCCAATAAAAACCGCAAAACACAAAACATCAAATCTGTATGTATTTCCCTATGGACCTGAGGAATCTCCATACCAAATTTGATGGATGTTCATATACAGGGGGTAAAATTGTGATACAAAACGTAAAAATTCCTATAAAAAACAGCAAGATATAAAATGCAAAACTTAAAATTTGTATGTACTTCCGCATGGACAAAATAAACCTCCTTACCAGTCTTGGCGAAAATTCATCGATGCTATGCAATATACGTACAATAACACAACAGATAGTACTGTTACATTTACATATATAGGCTACAGTGGTTTATAAAGGTGTAAAACGCAATGCGTACACCACAATATTTATTCCAAACAATTCCACTTACGAAATTATAAACTCAGACAAGAGGGAATCTTCAACAGTCGCGACATTTGAAATTCTTTCAGGGAGGATTAGAATAAATTAATGTACGAGACCTTTCCCATCCCTCTTTTTTATATATATTAGTATTCTCTTTGTGCCCCACTGATTCCATGCGTGAAGCGCGCGTTTTCTCAATTCAAATTTTACTACTCATCAGCATTTCTACCAACCCGCCCTCAAATTGAAATTCTTTTAGGCATGATTAGGCTAACTTAATCTGTGAGACCTTTAGGCGTGGTTAAATACATCAATAAAAAGGGTTTGATACCCTAGTCGAAAACTGTCATTAAACCTCAAACCAGTCAAGAGATGACGGAGCTAAAAGTTTATGCTTGAAAAAAGGGAACCAACATCAGAACTCAAGTGTTCTGTGAGCCACTATACCGCGGCTGAAAAAACAGTTGAGAAAGGGGGGAAAATAGTCATTTTATTTATGTGTTTGTTTATTTTATGTTATTTAAAACCAACTTTGACATCAATGTTTTATACCTTAACATTATGAAAAACCAAGAGAAATATAACACTGAAATTTCTCTTGAAAAAAAAAGTATTATTCCAATTGTGGTACAAGAACTATTACAAAAATAAAAGCGCATTGTTTTTTTTTTTACTTTTGCGGTATCCAATCTAAAATGTAAATCAAGCGGTTTGTCTCAAATTAGATTTAGTTTAGTTGCCTAAATTATCTTTTTGTCTCAATTTGTTCTTTAGATATGTCATTTTCCAAAATCCACATTGGCTTGCGAAAAGGTATTGTCCGTCAAGAAGCAATTAATTAAACTTTGTACCAAATTTGATCAAATTCACACCAGAGTGAAAACAGTATTTTCGTTCCGGACGTAAGTGAAAATTAACAATGCAGTTTGATCAGTAAAGTAAAAAATCAGTGGAAAATTTTGTAAACGTATACCGTAAATACCCTCGTATAATGTGCACCTCCCTGATTTTTGGGCTCAAATATGAAATGTACGCTATACGCGGTAACGGTATTTTCCCTTCCTATACATGGGAACAATATTTTCTATTTCTGTAAATTTTTCAGCCTTATTGTTATTTCAACACATTATTCTGACTTAATCATCACTAACTGCTGTCGTATCACCGGAAGTTAAAAAAAGTAAAAAAAAACGTTTCTTTTATGTTTTGATTTTGCATTTGGTCGTAAGATAATTTTACTGTCCTCTGTTACAATACATTCACAGTCATGTTCAATCGTGGTCACCCATCCTTGTTTTATGTGTAGGTCATTGTTTAAACCCACATACTGCAGGTGGTCGTACGTTCAGTTCAGCCTTTGTTTGTTCGTTAAATAATACGGTAATTAGTTGACAGTGGTATACACGCGCACGTGCAGTAACTAATCAAGATAACAGTATGCCTTTCGATACGCATAGGTATAGTTGGGTATTTACGGTGATATGAATTCCAGACAAAAAATATACAACGATAAATCAGTAAGTTGCAAGCTAAATGTGTTGTAAAGGTGAATGTTGTATGTCCACAAACATTGTACATGTGTTCTTCAGAATGTGTATCAGTGTAAAGAAACAAAAAACACGTCATTAAGAAGCTCTTTTGACTCGCTGCCGTTATAGCCAGCACTAATAATATGCGTTCTTTAAACTTCTTCCTTGAAATACTTGAAATGGGGTGATGAACTCTCTGCAGTTTCATCGTGTACAGCCACTAATTTTATACACCTAAGAGCGCTAATACTAACTGCCTATTTTCATGGATTTTTTGAGCAGGTCGTTTGATTGAAGTTGATGTGCACGTGGTGAACAAAGAGTATCCTCCTGCGTAGGCGCGTGCAAAGTAATGATTGCTTAGATGTCTTTCTCATGTTTCTTTCTGCTGGTGATGTGGAAGGCATAGACGTTTAAATACGTGTTTGTTAACCAGAGCGCGCTCGCCCAAAATTGATAGATATTTTGTTCAGGATAGGTGGTTGTCATGACAACATGCTTATTTTTTTGTGCTTTTAAAGTTTCAGTTTAAGCAATTTTAGGCTTTGTATGTACGGGAGTAATTTTGCACTAAGGCTGTCGAGTTTTTATTTTATTCAGTACAACAAGAGTCACGAGTTTAGCTCAAGGTGTATATATTCAATTTGATAAAAGGCAGCAGAAGCAGACAAAATAAAAACTTATTTAGGAATATAATATATGTACAGGCTACATCCTGAACTTACATTAATGTTATCTGAACTACTAAATACCTTTCGTAGATGTAAAGATGTGTTTGGAAAGAACGTGTGCTGTCACATTGAGAACTAAGAAAGTCGAAAATATACATATTAATTTCGCTGTCCAGAAATTAGAACAGACACGCTGTTTTCGAAGCTACTTGTCCTGGATGTACGAATTGGACTTCAGTACTGAACGAACTGTTTAAGTATGGATAAAATGTATATGGCCATTTTACATTCATTGTGAGAAATAAAAGGAGTTTCAACTCAGACTCGTGCAGGGTCGTGTTTGGAAGGCCCATGGTTTGAGTGCAGTGCTGTTGAATTATGAACACCAGTTGGTTAGAGAGTGACAGTCTTTTTGTTCGCTTTAAAGTCTGACAAAGCTCTTGTGGCGACGGGTGGTGCTGACTAGCTGCATTCCTTTTGGTCAGTAGTATAAAATTAGGGTCAGCTATATTTGACCCATAGGTGTCTCGGACGCGGCCATTTAACTCGCTTGTTGCAAAGTTCAGGTTTAAAATGTAACATAAAAGGGTACAGTTGGTCCTCTTAGATGATCAGGATTTTGCGGAATGTAATTCGACTGTTCAGAGAGAGCAAGGGATTCAGTTCGTGCTATGAAAATATATCCCACTTGCATCAGTACTCCAGCATCTTGTACGATAGATGGTTTGAAAGCTTCATGGAGCTGTTGACAAACTTTGATTTTTCCCGTCAGAACCTGTCAGGGTAAAGAAAAAAAAATCAAGAGTTACGATGAGACATGAAGTGTTGCTCTTAAGAAAAGTTTTTTTAAAATAATTTTTTGTTTGTAATTCTGTAAAGTTATAACGTCAGAACAGCTTTTAACATAGCATTTTAGGACAACATAGGATCTTTTGGTCCATCTCGATTGTTCTACACGCTAAACTAGAATAACTTTGTAAATAAAAAAACAAACTTTAAAGTCAACCCTTATAATTAATATACTTTTCAAGCTTTTTCTTAAACTCATTTAAATTTACTGCCTCTGCAACTTCTAAAGGCAACCCATTTCAAAGGCCAATCAAACTGTTAGAAAAATAAAACTGTCTTAGCCGAAGACTCCTACTCTGTCAAAATTTACACTTGTGCCCCTAGTCCTACTATTCTCACTGTTCAGTATGAAAAAAAAGATGATGCACCAACACTATAAATTCCCTTCACAGTCTTAAACACCTTAATCATGTCTCCCCGAATTCTTCTTTTTTCAAGATAAAACAATTTGAGAGATTTCAGTTTTTCCTTGTTTGACAACCCAGGCGCCACTTTAGTAACCCTCATCTGAACCTTTTCCAACAATTCGATGCTTTTTCTAAGGTAAGGAGCCAACGACTGAACACAATACTCCAAATGTGGCTTAACAAGGAAAGTATATCCTCTTTAGACTTGTATTCAGTATTTCTGTAGATAAAATCTAGTCCCCCGCTGGTACAGCGCTAAGTCTACGGATTTACAATTCATAAATCAGGGGCTCGATTCCTCTCGGTGGACTCGGCAGATAGCCCAATGTGGCTTTGCTATAAGAACACACACACTCACACAAACAAACAAAAACTAAAATCTGTTTGCCCTTCCACTAGCAACAACGCACTGCTTGTATGGCTTTAGTGACTACTCAACTATTACTTCAAGATCCCTTTCTTTCATAACATTAAGGTTATTCCCATCCAATATTTACTTATAATTGAAATGATTATAACCCACATGCATTATCTTGCGTTTATTTTAATTAAAACCCATCTGCCGTTTATTTTCCAAACTCATTAAATGATCTAAATCCTTTTGTAAATCAGCAGCATCCTTTTCACAACTCGTAACACCTAAGACCTTAATATCATCTGCAAATTTAAGTAATTGATTGATTATTCCTTTATTTATGTCACTGATGTAAATCGAAAAGAGGGTCGTACGACTGAGCCCTGAGTTACCCCACATATGACATTAATACAGTTTCAGTGAACTCCATTTGTAACAACCTTCTGCTTTCTTCCATCCGGCTTTTGTTCGATTGAATTAGTTAACGTTATTCCTTAAATGTATAGAGTTAAGTTTCTTTACAAGCCTTGTCAAATGCTTTCTGAAAATCCAGATACACCAAATCTACACCATTTACCCTCATCTACCTAAGCAGTAAAATTTTCAAAGAATATCAAAAGATTTGTAAAGCAGGATTTGCCCTTAGTGAATCCATGTTGACTATCCATTAAAATGGTTTGTTTGTTTTGAAATTTGCGCAAAGCTGCTCGAGGGCTATCTGCGCTAGCCGTCCCTAATTTAGCAGTGTAAGACTAGAGGGAAGGTAGCTAGTAATCACCACCTACTACTAACTTTTGGCATACTCTTTTACCAACGAATAGTGGGATTGACCGTCAAATTATAACGCCCTCACGGCTGAAAGGGCGAGCATGTTGTTTGGTGCGACCGGGATTTGAACCCGCGACCCTTGGATTACGATTCGAACGCCTTAACACGTTTGACCGTGCCGGGCCCCCCCCATTAAGATGGTGAACTTTGTTAAATGAATTTCAAAGTATCTTTTACCAGACTTTCCGGGCCCGGCATGGCCAAGCGTGTTAAGGCGTGCGACTCGTAATCTGAGGGTCGCGGGTTCGCATCCCGGTCGCGCTAAACATGCTCGCCCTCCCAGCCGTGGGGGCGTTATAATGTGACGGTCAATCCCACTATTCGTTGGTAAAAGAGTAGCCCAAGAGTTGGCGGTGGTTGGTGATGAATAGCTGCCTTCCCTCTAGTATTACACTGCTAAATTAGGAACGGTTAGCACAGATAGCTCTCGAGTAGCTTTGTGCGAAATTCCAAACAAACCAGACTTTCCGAAACATTTCCCAGGACTGATGGAAAACTCAATATGGCATACAAACAAGCGCGTGCAGTAACATATGCGTGTGTTACGTAGCGTATTGTGTACTGTAGTAAAATATATAGATACTAATCTAGTTCGTGCAGTCGCTGTGTTTTAAGATTGCAACTTCAGCGGGCATATATACCAAATGGATTTGATGATTAATAGGTTAATCTACTAAAAAGCACAAAAAACTTTGCGAAAATCAGTTTAATAACCTAATATATTTGTATTTAAAGAAAGCGAGCCTTCGGGTAATAATACACTTGTACGCCATACTACTTTTTTGTATTCATTCAAGGAAAATAATTTCATTCGCGATATTAAAATTGTGCATACATCTGGCTTGGGGCACTTGCATGATATCATAAACTTCTGGGCCAGTAGAAACAAGATAAAGAAACAAATAAGAGTTAAAAGTATACGGGTGAAAAATGTTACTGTTAACAAAAAAATTACATTAATTTCTTGTATAGTTGTGGAGAAAAAGATGACGTTAGCAAAAGCCACCCATTTATTTTGATTATGTAGCACATTTGTAGTATTGTGATTTTTATCATGTATTCGGAGTTCATTGTTCCTCAAGATATTTTTTTAATCTTTTGAATTAACTATAGCATTATGTCATGGTGAAGGGAAAGCTGCTATCTTCAACAGTTTGCCTAATTAGAAAAATGTCATATCACTCTCCGTTTTGTTCTGTAATTTAGTTGTTACTGTTTTGTCCTTCAACATCCAAATCTTTAGTTATTAGCGGCTTATAGAACGGTTCTGACTTTTTCAAATGGAAACTTTTTGCCTTTAGCTCAATCATCTCTTAACTGATTTGAGATTTAATTACTGTTTCGGGACTCAGGAGGTCAAACCCTTTCGACTGATGTGTTTGACCTCATCAAAGGTCCTATAGATTAATCTACTTGAATCCTGTGTGGTTGAGATCCTGGTGGAGTATTGAAATCGAATCGGAGATACGCGGACTGCACTCTTGACATTACTTGCACATAAAAATATTGCTAATAAAGAGTGTTAGATTAATTTACTCTAAACCTGCCCAAAAGAATTTCAAGTTACGCGGCTATTGAATATTCCCTCTTGTTTTTAATAGATGTTATAGAAAAATGTCCTTAGTTGTTTTTCTTTTCTTTCCCTAGAAATTTAGAAGTTTGACCAGAAAATCATTTTCTGACGTGGGTCGAAATTCAACTTTTCCAGTTTCTAGCTTATTGATTGTTTGACAACTGGATACAAGCAAGATCTCTGTAATGAGGTTTTCTGAAGTAATGTTTAATAAAGGGGCCTGAGACTAGAAATCAGGAGTCTCCTGCTGGGCACCATGCCTCAAAACATCAAAAGAGATGAGTGCATTAATAATAACTTATAAATTGGAAAACTAAAGATAAATATTTATCTACATATACCAATTTTACATTGAAGTTTGTTAGCGCACTGAATCGCATCCTACAAGATGTGAATAAGACAAACTAATAGATCCTACTCTTTGGGTTTGGTTCAAATAAGTTTAAACAAACAAAAAATTAAAAATAAGGAATTTTCAAAATATAGCTTATCAGAACATGTGATTTCTTAAAATTGTGCGAGGAATTAGAATTATAATTTTCGAAAATTTGAAAACTTTCGTATTACATAAAACAAGCAAAAGTACCTGCCATCAGTAACTGGAAAAGTTTAAATTAATTTATTAATTTAAATTAGTTCATGGATTTTAAACAGGTTAACTGTCTTGCATGATTGGTTTTACGCAAGAGACAAAGCTCTGATTTATGTGTACAGCCCACCGCGAAAGGAATTGTTGAGCATTTCGGTCATGTTAATATTAGCCGTTCAACAATAAAATATGGTAAATCTTTATTTGTATTGTTTAAGTTACGTCACATTTTGAAATATGAATGATAATATAAGTAATTCATAACAGTTTGATGTAGAATATCTTGTTTGCAAAATTAAAATATAGCTTTAGCATTATCCTTGCCTGTTCTCTTGTCATTCGATAAGTGGATATTGAAGTGTGACCGCGTGCACAGCTTTTCAAACAGAAGACAGGTAAACGCTTGGTCAGATACACACACACACACACACACACACACACACACACACACAATATATCAAAGTTTCAAAAATTACTTATGTACTGAGACTGCTGAGGACATATTTTTATAAAATATTATTAGTTCGACATTAAATATGTTGGAGGAAATAGTTCTTTAACGTTTGTGTTATTTTCTTATTTACCTTAAATCTTTTTAAAGCAAAACTTCGTTTTTTTTAGTACAAAATGTAACTGGATTATAACATTTGAAGAAGGTTAACTGTAACTGTAATACTGGTTAATTAAAATCGTTATTTAAGGCGCATCACAACCGTTTAATTTCGTACAAGAGAATCTCCTTTGGTGAATAGTATAAAATTGACAAATTAGAAAATAAATAAAATAGCAATCTGTGTGAAAAACACTTCTCAATAGGCTTATTGGTTATGTTTTCATTATCTCACTGATACATTGAGCTCACATAAAATGGGGTAACTTGCCATCTGTAGCATAGGCTACTTTTTCATTCTGTTGAAAAAATTATTTGTTTAGTGTCGTAGCGTGTGAGAAATTTAGTGTTGTTGTGATGTATAAAGATGCCTCATGCTAACCATCCGTAGATGCGTTTCACGTGGTTCTGAGCACCCTCTTTCTCTTACTTACTTAATGTATTTCCACTAAGAAATTTTAAATAGAGAAATAAATTGATACATTAATATATGTATTGTGGGAATAGGCAAATATTTATATCTTTACGAAAGGTGGAAGAAAAAATATTATTACTGGTTTCATCGGTAATATGGTTTTGTGATTAGAATTAAAATAAAACTAGATGTACGCTCCCCTGGGTCTACTAAAGTGTTCTGATTCAAGAGTAAATAAAACCAAAATTAAGAGGAAAATTTTTATTTCTTATATTTGGAGCTCTTATACTATACTGTGTTGTGGGCTACAGAGTGCATAATTCTTCTCGTGATTCATGGCGTTTTACTGACGTCACGATTATAAAAATAGCAGAGTAAGCGTTCGTTATGTGACGTCATTTTAGTGTCTACTGAGTGACAGAGAAACAACACACTACTGTATTGTGGTGAGAGTGCTTAAAACAGGTGACTCTTTCAAGCGGTCTTCGACCCTCTCTCAGGGAAATAAACATATAAATGTTTTAGTATAACTTATTTATAGTCCACGAAGTTTAAAATTTGTTGCGTTCAAATAATATAAAATTGTTAGGCATTACGCTTTGGTCCCCCTCCCTCCCAAACAAACACACGCACATCAGCCACAAGTATAGAAAAGATAGCATTGTTTTTGTCTTGTACAGTATTTTTATGACCTACTTAAATGAAGTCGTTCAGAAATAGGAACGAACATTTATTAAATGACCTAAAAGTAGCTATAGCGCTATATTATTACTACATATGTTTTTAAGAATGAATGAAACTGGATAACACCTTGATGATAATCTCAGGATAGATCGGTCTGGCGTTTGTTTGTTTGTTTTTGAATTTCGCGCAAAGCTACTCGAGGGCTGTCTGCGCTAGCCGTCCCTAATTTAGCAGTGTAAGACTAGAGGGAAGGCAGCTAGTCATCACCACCCACCGCCAACTCTTGGGCTACTCTTTTACCAACGAATAGTGGGATTGATTGTCACATAATAACGCCACACGGCTGAAAGGGCGAGCATGTTTGGTGCGACCGGGATTCGAACCCGCGACCCTCGGATTACGAGTCGAACGCCTGAACACGCTTGGCTATGCCGGGGTCCGGGTCTGACATAGCTTCGTGATTAGAGCACTCAAATCGCAATCAGTAGATCGCTGGTTTGATTACCCGTCCCAGTACATATTCGCCTTTTCAGTGGTATGAACGTTATAAGAAACGATAAATCCCACTAGCTGTATTTCTTCTAAGTTATTTCATTTAATTTATCTGCTTAAAACACAATAAACACTATAAAAACTAAAACAGTCAAACAGGAACACTATAAAAAAACAGATTATATAATGGTATCGTATTTTTAAAAACATTTGTAATTTGAACAACTTGTTAAATTAATATACGAGGTTTATTGTACTTATCATTACACATTTCGTTTTGTAGAGATCGGATAAAGAAAAATGTGCTGGGAGAGCTGAGGAGCTATATGAAACTTGTATTAGGTGTCCTCATTTTCAACTTAGTCCATCAAAATACCGTTAAGGCGATTTACCGATATATTTTGGAACATTGAACAAATGTAACATTCACAAATGTTCTGTATTTGTGACTCATGCAAAATAAATAACTTGCAATCGGGACGTGGAACGCAGAATCGACAAGGGTTTAGCAAGCAAGTTATGGCATATAGTTACAGACACGTGTTTACGTAGCCATTCTGCGAATGATTCATGGTTTAAACATACAAGACTCTTGTTTAAAATAAAAATTATCCTGTCGTATTAATAGCCACAAAATTGACATTTTTTTTTTAGCCTATTCCTTTTAGATTATTTTCAGAAGATCCTACAGTAAGTTGTGCAACTAAATTAATAGTCTAGGAAGTAAGGTGTAATGGAGAATTTTATACTCGAAAGGATTTTTTATACTTGTCAAAACCCGATTATGCTCAATAATCTGACAGATACTGTAAATTTAATTTTCATATTTCGTTTCATAAGATGGCTAGATCCCACCAGTAGCTCATTTTTGTTTTTTTGGGCAGCAGCATATTCCATTTTTATATGTGAGAATTTTGTTATTACCAATGAAAAAAACGTGTTTATTCCTGTCCTTTACTCTTATCTGTTATGAAAATATAAGCGCCGAATTTTGATTTTCTGAAGTATTGCTATAGTACATTCCCATGCATTATGTGTCGCTAGTACATTAAGAAATAAAGAAGTTTTCTTAAGGAAGACGGGTTTCAACGCGTATCTCACTAGGTGGTGCTGTGAGCTGACTTTGGCATTTGAGGCATTGCTCTACTTCTGATGCATAAATCTGTAGTTTCTATGGGGAACTCGACACATCGAAAGAGCGATTTATCTAGATGCTATACATTTAGAAGGATAATACGTTGCTCTAACATTATTACTGTGATTTAGACAAATTATTTGAAATAGCAGTAAATTTAGATTTTTCGAGTGTTTTCTTGATGATTTTCCATTCAGAGATTTAATACGGAAAAGTACACGACGATACGTTGTTTTTCCGCTTTTTCTTTCTTTTTTATTTGTAATATTTAGTTTGTAAAATGTATTTGCAAAAGTCTTTGATGTTGACAGATTTCTTGCAATAATGAAACGGTTTCATAGTTTAAAAAGAGCACGCTTAAAATGTATCTTTTCTTGTTTGACAAGAGAACTATTATTACATTCATCTTTGAGATCTAAAAATAAAAAGTTTTTTATTATGAAAATCCAATCCGCTGTTTATCATCGAAGTTGTCTCGAGACACTTTATAGTATGAAATGCGGTTAAGGGTTCTTTTGTACCAAATGATCTGTTGAAAGCTGGCTGAAAACAACTAACTATATTGTATATTTGTTGTATTGATTTTGCTATAAAAGTTACAACAGTAGAATTATTAGTACGTTTGAAGCATTTAGAGGAAAGATGGAATTGTTAACTGGTAATACCAGCTGCTGATTTACTTAATGGATTGTCCCTCACTGGGACAACGATAAGTCAACGGATTTACGACGCTAAAATCAGGGGTTCGATTCCCATTAAAAAGAAAAATCGTGAAAAAGTTTTTTAATCAGAATCATTGTGTTTTAAAACTGGTTGATGAACTATTATACGGAGCTTAAATATAAAGTATAACTTTTGAATCCTGGTACGACAAAAAATATGTAGTCAACAAATAATAGCAATAGTATCTCTGTGTGTGTTGGTGTGTTAGTACATTCATTGCTTAATTTTTAGTTGTATTACATGTTCACTTAAGATTTTATTTTTACACAGGCTTTCAGGTGTACTGTTTCACAGTTATCTCTTGGCTCTAAGTTGCGTGTACTGTAGTGCTGGTTTATTTATTTTTGAGCGTTTAGTTGTCATGTTTTAATATGCGAATCTCTCTGTTTTTACAGCTTGCAGATTTTTTCCTTGGTGTTTACTAAACTAATGCGTATTTTAATTAACATTTCTTATATTTGAATATATGAATATTGCTACAGAGACAAACGTGTATACTTTCGCTCCAGCAAGTGACACAGCGCTATACCTGCAGACTTGTAACGCTAAAAACAGGGTTTCGATGACATTTGTGGGCAGAGCACAGATAGCAAGCACATTGTATAGCTGTGTGCGTAACTACAAACAAAACATATTCTTGCCGCAAAATTGATGGCGTACGTATATTGTGTATGAAGTTTTAGAACAACAGAACAACAAAAAACTTTATCGGTTTTTGGTGGTAAAGTTTGTACAGGAAAAGTAAAAAGAACTAAGGTATAACTTCTATTCATTCAAAGTTGGTAAAACACGTTGTTTTTCCATGTAGTAATTTATGTCAGTATGGTATATACGAGGGCTGTTCAAAAAATACGCGGACTGTTTGAATTGCGCGGCTCCAGTTGGTTCCAGGGGAATTCGCTTGGTGTCGCTAGGTTTGCACAGATCAGCTGATTACGACGCCATTTCCCGATTGCAGATATCTTCATTTGTGTATTAGCTACGCGGTTTTAAGTGAAGTGCGATTTTTTCGTTTGGCGGATTTCAGAATGAATGACCTGAAGGAGCAACGACTCACCGTGAAATTTTGTGTTAAACTTGGGAACTCTGCGACTGAAACTTTTGCTATGCTTAACACGGCTTACGGTGATGTTGCTATGAAGCGTACGGCATGTTTCAAGTGGCATGAACGTTTTAAGGATGGTCGACAGTCCATTGAAGATGATGAGCGTCCTGGACGTCCTTCCACGTCAACTGACGACCCACATGTCGACAAAATCAACACCCTGGTGCGGGCAAATCGACGTCTGACTGTCAGGGAGCTTGCTGATGAGTGTGGGATATCAGTTGGTTCTTGTTACGAGATTTTGACCAAAAAATTGAAGATGCACCGCGTTGCTGCGAAATTCAGCCCTCAGAACTCGTGAGTTTTTGGCCAAACACTCGATCACTGTTCTTCCCCACCCCCCTACTCACCTGACCTTGCTCCTTACGATTTTTTCTTGTTCCCCAAACTCAAAAGACCCTTTAAAGGAAGAAAATTTGAGACGATTCCCGAGATTAAGGCAAATGCGACGAAGGAGCTGGAGGACATTACAAAAGAAGCGTACCAGGACTGTTTCAACAAGTGGAAACACCGTTGGGATAAGTGTGTGCGTTGGGGAGGAGAGTACTTTGAAGGAGTCACAGACCTGTAACTACTAAATAAAGTACATTTTGTTTTATGACGTCAGTCCGCGTATTATTTGAACAGCCCTCGTAAATACATATACATTTCTAATTAAGCATGCAGACACGTCGCTCTTCGTATAACATTAGTATAGAATTACAATATTTCATGGAAGAGCATACCTCATGACACTTTTACAATTATAGTACGAAATTTATTCATCAGGTAGAAAACTAAGCTTCATAATAAGTATTAGAAACACGGCACGAAACTGTTGTAATAATCAAAACCTGGTTGATTATATACCACCACTTACTGTCGGCTTTATGTATATATGCTTTTGTAGCTTTGTGTAATCTAAATATATATATTTAATATATAAAGAAAAAAATGTCTAGTAATTATCACGTGCAGCTGCTCTGATGTGATCAATAGGATATCGTTTAACTACAGGAAAATAAATTAAATTATTTGTTATTACAAGCTATAACTTCTGGTAATTACCACTCCCGTTATTTTTTCTATTTTAACTGTTCTTTGCTTCACCTTTATCTTAAATGTACGTGCCCCCTTGCCTAAACGAAAACAAAACAACTTGCAGCTGTACTAGATAGGTAGTTAACCTATAAACGGTTAGACATGTTTTTGTTTAGTTTAATAGGTAAGTGTATTGTACGTTAATTATATGTCGTATAACAATATTGCCCTCGGCTCACTAACTTTACTAAATAGATCATATTTTGTGACGAATGGGGAAAAATATTTCGACTAATCATAATTCGACTGATGCATTTCACTTCATAGTCACGTGTTTCTAAAATGAAAGGCTGCCTTTATTGTCATACAAATAGGCTTAGGAGATAAATCGAAAAGCTTTTTCTGTCGATATACGTTAACGTTACTCACAAATATTATTCGACAATTTAAGTACTAACTACTATGTATCATTGAGTACAATAGCTATTAAAGTTCTTTTATTAGTAGATTCAAGCAGTCGCCCGGCATGGCCAAGTGGTTAAAGTATTCGACTCGTAATCCGAGGGTCGCGGGTTTGAATCCCCGCCACACTAAACATGCTTGACCTTTCAACCGTGGGGGCGCTATATTGTTTCGGTCAATCCCACTATTCGTTGGTAAAAGAGCAGCCAACAGTTGGCGGTGGGTGGTGACGACTAGCTGCCTTCCCCCTAGTGTTACACTGCTAAATTAGGAATGGTTAGCGCAGATAGCCCTCGAGTAGCTTTACGCGAAATTCAAAACAAACTAAACCAAACCAGATTCAAGCAGATAAATTATCTGATTAAAAAGTTTTCAGAAAACGCTATTCTATTTTTTGAAATTTTCTTTATAGTGGGAAAATTAAATATTTGTGCTTGATTTTTAGTAATACATTCAAATAAAATATCCCTAGTAATCTGTAGAGTACTTCAAACAGATAAAGGTAAACTAAGACACTTCCCTCTCCTGAGATTCTGGTATAAACGTCTTCAGCTTTGAAGTATACACAGACTAGAGAGAAGGCAGTCAGTCAGCAGCACCTGTCGCTACATGGGCTTTGTTTGGCTCCTTGAACCGAAAAATAGAATTGATTTTCGCTTTTATAAAACAACCACAGTTGAAAGTACGGTTCGTATCTGGCAACATCACGTATCAAACTACAAACAGTTTGATCCACAGTTCAACACGTTATCCAGTGGGCGAGGCCTGACCCTTCACATCAGAGGTGTAAGGTTTTTATAAACGCACAGTTCTGTGTTTCGAACAAGTGAGGTCGCTCTCAAGACAGTTCCAGACTTCTAAACAAAAATGAACAATTTTGGTTTTTCCTTAAAAGTAAACTTAACCGTAACATAATTCTTCCATTAAATATAAAAATACACAGTGTCTCACGTTATTTCGACTTCTTAACTACTTATACTAAATCTGAAGCATTAAATATTTCTAGACTTCTTTTTTATTACAAGTTTAAAAAGGAAACGTATAACAAGGACGTAGTTTAGAAATCACTTCTTAACAATACGCAATCTGTACCTCTGTTCAAACGACTGCCTGTCGTGTAACTAGTGGATGGGTGTATACCCAGAATTAGTTTCCTTGACCTGCCCACGTGTACTGCAATTTTCCGTATCAAAGGAAATGTTTTTTATTAGAACGCGATTTAAGCATCAGGTCTTAAAAATAAATCTGTTCAGTGTGTGTACTTTTAAAACTAATCGTTGTGTAGACTTCCTCGGGTACTTAACGAAGTCCCGTTTCTTATACTGTTTCATAGGAACACCATTTACGGACAGCACTTGTATAGTTTATGTACTTGATGGAGTGTCGCATCGACTTCCCACAGAACGAACAACTTAAATCATATGTAATTTCCTTTGTGGTTTCTGTTTCCCACGTTACCAAAATACCCAAAAGGAGACTGATATTTAAGAAAAGCGTTTCTAGTGTCTGCTAAAAGAAACGACAGCAACAAAAAATGGATTTTTGTATAACAGTCATAGGCACTTCACAATGTTATAATGGGAAAAATTCGTAATACAGATGTGAGTTAAACTGAATTTTTGTTTACCCAAAAATAACACGTACTGATTTGTAGGGAAGCATACAAAAGTATAATTAATAATTGTAACTGAAAGTGTACTGCTGGACTGTATTTAACTCGTGTTGTTAACTTTAATATAAAATCTGTAGAGGAAATTTGCTCGAAAGACAGTTTTATTTTGTATATTATTTTATCCAGCTGAGTATTATATTACATTAGTGCCGCCCAGTCACATAAAACTCGATTAACGTTTTCCTTGTAAGCTTTCGTTATGAAGTAATTTCGTCATAACAACGTCATTTAGACGTTTTAAAAGTACATTTTCTGTTACCAAACGGATGTCACGTTGACGAGTGTTATTTCTACATATACACGATGTATCATGAATAACAGATTTTATAGGCTTACCTTTCGTATGACCGTATCGTAAAAAAAACATTTATTATACAGTAGTAATTCAAACAACAATTCTAAAGATATTATATTAGATAAGATATACTGAGCTTTACGCGTGTATTGATGTAATACAATGCTATAAATGCTTATGTTAACACTCCTACGAAAAGTGGCTATTTCATTTAAATACAAATTTATTAGCCTAATATTAATAACCTTTCAAGTTGCTCTGGGGCCTATTAGGCCCCACTTTTCGTAGGAGTGTTAATGCCACTTCAGAAAGTAATTTGTAATAAATCTCATTCCAGGCCTTAAAATATGTTTTCAGACATATCAATATTTCTTAACGATTTTATAGAAACGCTGTTTAAAACATCACAGCATCAGATTAAAGGTAATAATTTAACATTTTTTCCAACCAAACCTTGCTATGCTCAATATTATATTTTAAACCATCTTAACATCTTCGTTCTGAAAATAATGTACAGGGTGGCCCGTAAGTCGCTAGCCACCCATATGTTATTATATGAGTTGAAGGCAGCTGTTACCGCGGCATTTGGAACAATAACCCCTGCTATGTTGAGGAAAATGTCTCGCAGAACATGGCGTCGCATAATATTATGCAGCGAGAATGAAGGACAGCACACAGATACACTGGAAACATAAGATATATGGATCGGTAGGGACTTACGGGCCACCCTGTATTTTAATATAAACAAAATACCGTGGTTTGACATTTTGAAAGTTATCTAAATAAAGATTCAGACAAACCTACATGCATAATTGATTACATATTCCTTATTAATATAATGGAAATATGAAAACTGAGCGTGTGGCGGCGGGTAAAAGTATAGATTTATGAATTAGTTGTTGTTTTTTTTTAATGTCCAGAATGTTATATATTAATGAATAAACAGTTTTTACATTACAGATTAGTGCAAATTAATAAGTTAAGATGTTTCTTACATCTAGAGATTATTGCTGATTAATGAATTTCTTTTCTGTATGTGCAGATTAGTACAGAGTAATGAATTAATGTTTTTTGTTGTATAGATTAATACAGATAAATGAATTAACATTTTTTTTATATGTACAGTAGTTACGGTGTTAAACGTGTAGTGGTAAGTGGTCCAACCCCGATTATTACATCAAGATAATACTGTTGTTATGATACATCTGTAAGGTGTTTTGCTGATTCATTTTTGTATTTCATAATTGTCTTCAACATAAAGTTGAAAAGAAAAAGTGTTGGTTTTGATCTGTTTTTAACAATTTAATTTAAAGTAAAATTAATGTGTTGGGCTACTATGATCATAATAAAATTTCTTACGTAAATTAACTAAATTTTAAGTAATTATAAATAAACGTGTATAGTTGTTTTTTAAAAAAAAGTCTTTAAAGTATTGGAATACGATACCATAATACAAGTTACAAGCTGATTAAGATAAAAATGACACGACAGTTAACATTAAAATTATATGACCTTTGATGCATATAAATCTAGAAACCGTGCATTTGAGTCATAATTCTTACATCTATGTCTTCCCTCTTGTTAAAATTGGTCTTACATCTATGTCTTCCCTCTTGTTAAAATTGGCTTTTTTCTTTTTTTTTAACCATATAATTTTCATTGTCGGCAGGCCTCAGTGTTTTATGTGGTTAATCTTTCTGTAATCATGAATAGTCAATCCAAATTAATATTCTTTTCCACCATTCATATTTATTATTCAGTTTGTGTTGTTGGATAAATAACGAGTGAGTGTTGACCGCCTGTAACCTAATTGTTGCGTGAAAAGCTTGTTTTTAATGTGAAATTGTGCACAGAAAATGAATCTGACATGTACCAGTGGATTACAACCTTGAGATTAATCTCTTAGTATTCTGAATTAAGTGATAAGAATGTTTCTTTTATTACTGGCACACCAACTTTTAGAATAGAAAGATACTTAATCTTAGAAGGGGGTGGGAATAGGTTTTACGTATTTGCTCGTTGCATGAGTTGTCTAACGAACTGTAATGGAAATTCATTAAACAATAGCATATCTTTAAGTTATCCTTTCAAAGGAATTTAAGCGAATAGACATGTGAGATAAAAAGTTCTACAATAGTTTAAAGTGATTAATAGGTTAAAATCGTGATAATGTTGATGTGTAATGACTTGTATTTGTTTTGAATATATATAGTTTTCCATGTATGTGTTTTAGATCATACCTTTCTAAAGTACGATAATATAAATATGATATTTATCAGATAAGAGATTAGTTTGCTCTTTCAGTTTCCACTGTCATGATTCTGTTAATTTTTATGGATGCTGTATCAAGCAGAAACTTTTTTTTGGTTTTTTATGGGATGGAGAAGATTCACGTACATATACGGTAATAATACAACCAGTGTAATAATAATGCACGAGTGATTTAAGAACTAACAAGACACAACAAACCTCACAACTTACGCAGTCCAAAGGACAAACAAATAACCTCGTTTTGTCAGTTCTTTAAACATTATGCTTTGTAATGCTGCTGTGTCACTACTGTTTTTATGAATTTGCACAAAGTACTTATTCTTTAAGAGTCCCAGTCGTGAAAAATAGACCCCCAATTTTTTTTTTTTTGGGGTCAGAGCCTAAAACGGACTGGAGTCTGCGTTAACTGTAATATAATAATACAATCTGAAAATGCTTCTTTTTCTCATTGAGAAAATCTACTCATAAGTGAAATCAATAAAATGCCTTTCCAGAAACACAAACATAGAAGTAAAGGGGGCTGACTGCTTCACCTGTGGTGTTTGTAGATGTTGCTAACCTTTGGAATCATGTTCGAATAAAACAAATCAAATTAAATATAAGTCAAGAAGTGGTGTTGAAAATGGAGAAAGGAAAGTAATTAGAACGACAAGTGACCTCTCTGGTGCAGGTTATAAAAACCAAGGTGTATGATATTGATTCTGGAGAAGATGGAAACGTGAAACCTCTAAAATCATTACTGCTTTATACAGCTGTGTCTTTTTAGTACTTCATAAATTTTAAATCTGAAAAAAAGATTCTGAATAATAGTCAAGATAGTTTATTTACACCAATAATGTTTGAAAATTTGGAGCGACGCTTAGAGGGGTGTCTTTCTTGTGTTGCTGTTTCTTATTAAGTACAAAGCTACACAAAATGCTATCTGTGATATGCTCACCACGGGTATAGAAACCCGGTTTCCAGCGGTTTATCGGCGGACATACCACTGTGCCATTGGAATGATTTTACTGTTCATTCTGATACGCTTACGTAAGCTTTGTAAAACAACATAAAAAAGTTTTCGGTCTTTAGGGATCGAGTACATGTGGTATTGATGAATATTAAAAACATGTTAGACGAGTTATTGGATAAAATTTGCTTGAGAATTTGTTGACAGCTAGTCAACAAAACAGTTTTAAATAAGAAAGGACAAGAATGACTTCTCTACCCCATAATTAAGCAGTTTTGTTTTAAAATGTTCAGCTGAATAGGATCGTGTATGTTTAAATGGAAATAAAATTTGCAGTTATGATTCTTTGTCCATTTTATATCAAATGTAAGTATAATAAATATATATAAATACATATATATATGTGTGTGTGTGTGTGGTTCATTGTCCGATATTCACAGGAGTCTGCTATTTGCGTAAAATGGACAAAGTGCAAATGATTACAGATATAAAAATTCATTAACACATGTAAACCGACAAACCACACGTGCAGATAAGTAGAATAGGTTGAGTACAGCATTCTTACAGCAGGTACAATTGTGCTGAATATAGATGGTGCCATACGTGAGCGTGCCACTTCTTATCACTTAACTAAATCAAACCATGTACAAATACCAAGTACTTGTAATTTCACACACAATTAAATCATTCCGGTAGCCTGTTTTTAAAGAGCTGTAGATAACACGTCAGGTTTTGGGGCTTAATGGGCAAAATTGAGACTAGCTGAACAATATGTGTGCCCTTAACTTTAGCTGTAAAATTACGTGAACCAGCTGTTTTTCTCTTTTGAATCTTTGAAATCTGTGTCCTCTCTAGGTTATCAGCACATGTGCATTTACTACTCTCCCATTATGAAGAGGATGTGTGTTAGTTAAATGGTGTTAGAGTAAGTGCTCTTTGATTAACTAATTGTGGGCGGCTACAGTCACTGTGTATTCACGAAACAGGAGCTGACAGATATTTTGATTCTGTTGCCATTCCAGGCATGACCTTAAACTTATGTCTTCCAGTGATGATCAAAGGTATTCTTATAACGCCCTCCCTGACTCATTTATTTCGATTATATGGCACAGGAAACATTCATAACAGGTCATTCTCTTTAGTCGCGTACTTAGGTTGAAGGCTGTACCACCATATCATGGTAACGTCTTAAAACAGTTTCTCTATAGTTCCGCATCAGAAAGGGCCTGGTATACTTTATGTAAGCACGGTCAATTGGATATATGCTTTTAGTAAACAAAGAAGTAAATATGATGGACTAAAAGTAAATTTTGTATGTTTGTCTGTGGAACAAAGCTACACAATGAATTCTTTGTGTTCTCTTCACCACGGATATCGAAACCCGATTTTTAGTGTCATGATACCAGAGATTTACCGCCAAGTCACTTAGAGCTAAATGAAACATAAATACCACTATCTTATTTATTTTTTTCACTGTTTTTGCTACAGCGGTAATTTCATTATGCTATAAAATTAAGCATATCAAATAACACTTATGCAAATAGTAAATTCAATCTTCTCAATAATATCGCGCCCATTAATTACAAGAATCCATTAATGCTGATGGATAACAGATTAGAGAATACCTATTGGTAACATAAAGTGCTTACCATTAACACGTTTCTGTTAGGCACGGCAAAACATCAGTTACTACCTACCGACGAGTGTACATAATGTAAGAAATGCTTTATCGAGGAATTTCCTTCTTGTAAAGCAACGTCTAAAACTATGGATCATCCTTCAAGCATTAAGGAAATATAATAATAATGCTTTGAGTAAAATCAGTTTTTTCTTAAAGTGATTTGTATGTTGTTAAGCCCAAAAGTACTCGGTAGGCTGTGTTTTGGTTATCCCTGGTATCGAAACCCGAATTTTTGCGTTTTAAACCCTCTGAATCGCCACCAAGCCATCAGGAAGCAAATAGAAAAGCAATTGATTTTGTAGCCAGCTTTTTGTTTTTCTCCAATTCAGTTCTTTCTCGAACTTGCACGATCATACCTGTCTTTAAAAAAAAAAAAAAAGAGAAGATGAGTGAGAATGGTTCTTCTTGTGCCAACATTCAATCTGAACTATCGTTTTAGGAAAGGAGCCTTCAATGAAAGTGTGCGACTAAAATAAATCAAACTTGTTGAGACCGGTTTGAATTCACACATCATGCAAAAATAGTTCAAGTTTGAGTTGAACCTGTTCCATTACCAGAGAGCGTTCACTGACGTCGCCTTCTTAGCCCCTCCCATTAACCAATCGAAATGTGTCTAGTGTAAACCATAACTGTAATTGTATTTATTCTCGAAATTGTGGGGGCCCCCCACCAGTACAGCGGTAAGTCTACGGATTTACAACGTTAAAATCAGTGGCTCGATTCCTCTCGGTGGGTTCAGCACATAGCTCGTTGTGGCTGTGCTGTAAGAAAACACAAACACACAAATTATGGGATTATTAGATATACGTAACTGTTTTCATATTAATTATCTTAAGAGATTAATCATGTTTTAAAAATTCGAAAAAATGGTTTGTGTCAAATTTAGCATATTTCGAGACAGAAATGTTTCAATATTTAAAGTTGATGACGAGGAATTTATTTTTTAGAAAAGAAAAAAGGTTTTAAGAAAAGTTTTATTATAAATGTATGACGTTTCGGCATGACTGGGTACCTGAATATGACGTAATGTTGTCGAAACGAGTTACTTTTATAATAATTTTTGTTCATTACCCAATCATGGGTCGCGGGCTCGAATCCCAGTCACACCAAACACCAATCCCTCTATTCGTTGATGAGTGTCCCAGGAGTTGGCGGTGGATGGTGATGACTAACTGCCTTCCCTCTAGTCTTACTTTGCTAAATTAGGGACGACTAGCGCATATAGCTCTCGTGTAGCTTTGCGCGAAATTCAAACCAAACCAAACCATTACCCTAGTCAACCCGTCTCTAAACTTGTTTCGAAATACCTTACATGGTGAATATGACAGGACAGATAGGTACTGTGTGCGAGAGTACTTAAACTCCTGACACCTCGTTACAAACGATTTACTATTAATAAAATTCAAGTAACACACGCCCATACGAACCAGACGCCACTAGGTTACTTGGTGATTAAGCCAATTCCACATTTTTTTTCTCCATCACTTTAAGACACCATATGCGTTGAAGATTACATAGTAGATTTTCTTGCTGACTAGAGAAGTAGTGGAATGTTCAACAGTTTATTTCACAGACAACACTTCAAAATTACACATTATTTACTCCATTCTCCCCAAAGGTGCTTTATCTAAATGATGTCCGCATGAGGAACCCCATTTTGAGTATAATTCAGGAAACTGGAGTAACGTTTTCGGTTTCATGTTATGTTCAAGTAAATACAGCAGTACGTTTCCGAACATACAGTGCTAAAATCATAAGTTCTATTCCCTCACCTTTAACATTGACACAACTACGTGTTAAGATAGTAATACGAACTTCCATTATGAAATCGGGTAATGCAGCAAACCGGAGTCTCAGAATTAAATTGTAAGGACAAAATGTTAGTAATAATGGGAAAAAATGTATTCACAATGTTTTTAGTTTTTAATGTAAGTCTGTGTATGTGTTTTCTTAGAGCAAAGCCACATGGGGCTATCTGCTGAGTTTATCGAGGGAAATCGAACCCCTGATTTTAGCGTTGTAAATCCGTAGACTTACCGCTGTACTAACGGGGGGCTTTAAATGTAAGAATCTGGAGTTTGTAAAGGAAGTACCACCGGTTTATAGTGTGAGTGTTTCAACAAGTCGATTGCCAAAGCTAATTGTTGGGATAAAACAGAAATAATTATTTAGCGAAATGTAGTTGTTTCTTTGCGATGAGGCAAAAGATTTTAAACAACGTATAGAAGTGTAGAAGTTACCTGCTGCTTTCAGGCCTTTATTGTAAGTAAAAACATCCCACAGAATGTTGAAATATACAGGTCTATAACCAAGTTTTCATTTTAAAAACATTCGTTTTTTTTTTTTTTTTCATAATTACACATAGTGCAGTAGAAACTTTACACTACACCGAGTTTCACATTTAGTTTATTTATCCTTCGAAAAAAGACAGAATGGGCAGACGTTGTGATTGTTATTACTTGTTACTAGAGTTTAGGAAGAATATTGGAAGATAAGTAACTACGAACACGTGGCTAGTACGGAGTTAAATATTAGTGATTACATAAACACCATTACGCCAGTCTGGTCTGTAAGATGTTAGAAATACTGTTTGAGTTATTAATACATAAGTACATATTGATACATAGTCATCGAAACCATATAATGAGTGTAAGTACGATAAAGAAAGTTGCGGTTAAATATGAAATTCGAATCCTACAGTAAGCACGTAAAATATTTTCAAACAATTAGTCAGACTTTATAGTTTGATACAGGAAGCTACGAGAGTCTGCATACAGTCGACAGCACGTGGATGTGACAATTAAATGGCGTACTACGCCTGTGCTGACAAAGCGATATCTACAGTTCGGTAGCTTGTGTAGTATTACGTCGTAGTAAGACTTTTTAAACAAATCTTTCTTTACCAGTCATGCGCAGTTTTCCTGTTTAGAAGAGTAGTAGAATTTCGTCTGCACGCTGCTGCAAAAGAGATGCTTTATATGTATGTGGACATTTGATAAGTGATCGCTAAAGTTAGCGTTTAGATTGATGAAATTTGATATTGTACGAAAGGCCTAGTCGGCATTTGCTTAAGTTATAAAATCTGTAGTTGAAATGCTGTGCATTCTTTTATACCGGGAAACATTTATAAGGCTAGTAAAAATAGTTTTATTAAAATTATTGCGACATTCTATAATGTAATATTACAAACATTATGGATTGTTTAAAGATACCTGCTTATATGGATGTGACTTGTCTGTTGAATGTTTCAAAATTGGAAGTTTAAAAGATAAAAAGACACAGTGGCGGCGCCAGGATATTTTCGTGGGGGGGGGGCTGAGGTAAACTGTGGAGGGGCTTCCCAAAATGTCATCAATATAAAGTATAGATGGTAAATTATAATAATGTAAATACGAAGGTACATTTTAGAAAGGTGCTATTTTGAACTGCGTTTTCAATGCAGTTTTCATTGGAAACTCATACTCTGATTAATAATTCATTATTACAGATTAGAAATAATTTGTTTATAAAAATATGTGTATATGTACTAGAGGAAGCTTACCTAAATTCCACCCAAGGTAATACATAATAATAAAGAAAATCAAGATTAGCTAAGATTGAACATTTAATATACCATTAAGAGTAAAGCTACAAATCAAAAGAAATATAACATAAAGACATAGTTTACATAGCAGAAACGAATTATTCCATGTGAAGTTAATACACTCTGAGGAAAAGTAAGGTCACTATCAGGCTAACTATCTTTCATCATGTTTGTGATTGTGATATTGTTCTTATTATCATAAGTGTGACAGGCACCTGTTACAATAATGTAACTACTACATTACATTAAATTAGGCACCTCTAAATAGCCCAATGACAATTTCAAAATTCATTCTAGAATTGTTTAGATATGTTATTTGGTCAGTTAACATGTAAGGTTATTATCTAACCATAAGTATACCATTAATTGGATTGTAAGTCACAATTTTAAGTGTATGCCACAATCATCAGTACAATTTTGGATGGCTGAGGACACAACACCGGCTAAATGCTTCATAGTTTTGACCCATACACAATACACTCATACATGCATTCTATGTTTTACTTTTTAATAAAAGATAAATGAATTGAATGGGTAAATACCTGTGGAACCTTTGGTTTATCAAGTAAAATCCCTGATGATCTGTTGTAACTTGAAATCAACGTGGTTGTCTAATCTTTGTCAAAGCTCAAGATAGAATGGCATTACACAGGAAGCGGCAATACAGCTTATGAGGTTCAGTGCATTCAGTACGTTGCTATGGGACGCATGACACATACTTCCGTTTTAATGAAGACGTTGAGTTCTGCAGATCTATGTCTTTTTTATGTTAATTGTTACGCAACAACGACGATTGTGTTTTTCATATTTTATGAATATATGTAGGTAACAACATTGGGGAGGCTGATGGCGGGGCTTGGCTCATTTGAGGGGTTCAAGCCTCCCAAGCCCCTCCACTTGGCGCCGCCACTGAAAAGACACTATCACACACACACACACACGAAGAAATTTGAGAAAAAATGTCTGAAGCCTTGGCTTTCGGGTAGATGACAGCCGTTGTGTTTACAAATATGTTGTTTACTGTAACTGGTTTAAGATGCAACTAACACAGAAAACATCGGGTGTTGTCAGTTACGTCCACATACATAATATTAGCATCACAAATCTAGGGTTTTCGATGTGGTAAGTATGAAACCGTAACAAGAGATTGGACCATGTGTTTTATTGTGTGTAGAATTCGTGACAAAAATTATCTGTTTACGAAAGGAAGTGTTTATGGATACATAAAATGTGTCCATCACGCAATTTGTTTTTTGCGTAAAATCTTGTATAACCTATTTTATGTTCCTATTGGTAGAAAATAATTACTCTCTCACTAGAGAAAAGAAATTAAGGAATAATTTGGGACAATAATAAAAAATTAGGGCGAACATGTGCTTCAACAAGTAATACACCGAAATTACTTTTAAGCTAACATTGTATCGAAGATTAGGTTTGAGGGACCGAAGAACTACTGTCAGAAAAATACCTAAAATGATCCTTTTAAGAGTTTTGTTTTATAATGGTTTGTAATACTTAAAAGTAGAAAGGAAATTCTGTGAATAGTTCCATATGTGTTTAGATGTACACTGTTGTTAATGTATTATTACAGTTCGTTGATTGTACACAAGAATTACATCGCCTTTTTAAATGGTAACGTGTAAGAAGGTCCTCTTGCAAATAATTCGTGTCATTGTTTCGTATATCGTTGTATAGTTATATGGTCCCATTTCTTAAGGTTTTTCTCAGTTTTTTATTATACACTCTTTAGAATGGATTGCTTGTGGTGTAAATAATTGCAGGCGTACGCGGAGGGTTGAGTACGTTACACTGAAACGATTTTGACTGTGCATGTAATTTCGTCACTTGACAATCACAGCCAACATAAAGTCACTGTGTAAAAGAACGTATGCGAACTAGATAACGAACGACATTACTTGGTGGATCGAAGGAAGAGAGATACTACCGAAAATAGAACACTTTGGGAAAAAAAGGTTTGTAACAGTTATTTGTATCGAAAAATGTTCATACACTAAATTCATGAAGATATATTTTAACAAATAACGAGTAATTTCAAGTAATTGTCCAATTCGTTATCTGTACAAATGAGTTTCTTACAGTAAATACAAAAGAGAAAAAGAGAGAACATTGATATACTGCTATTTAGTGCTTGCGTTAAATAAAATAGTAAGTACAAGTTTATCAATGTTAGGGTATGATATATTGTTCTAAGTGTCCCTTCTTATTTCACACAACTCAGCTGAGGTTTTTGTCTCTATTTTACCATTTTTTAGCTTCCATATCAACCCTATACAGCCGTAATAAAATCTTGAATATCGCTTTAACACAGTTGCATGCTTGGAATCAACGTTTTGCTGTAAGGTTGGTTCTCGCCCAACATGATGGATAACAATCTGCTTGTAGCTGTCCGTAACTAGGATGTTATTTGGTGAGATTTCCAACGGTACATACATAAGTGGAAATCAGCGAGTCTTTTGGTATTTTAATAAGCTTCGCCGTTGTATGCTAACCATAATACTGTTCTCTTCTTTGCCATCAAACAAACTCTCGTTCATTGTTGACAGAAAAATGTGGAGTCCAAACTGAAATAGCACCCTTCTCCAGCTTTGTTTATCCCACTTTTTGAAGCTTGTCTATTTTCTTTTCGTTTTTTTAAATTTTTACTCAGCAGTAACGTATCCACTTAGGCCATTTCTTGGTAATTCGTATCTTACCGTTCTTGAGTTAAAAAATAAATTATGTACTGGATTATCCTCTGTAAGTTACTTGACATCACTTTCGAAGAGTTTGGGATCTCTATTCCCATCTTGCTGACTGGTAAGTCTGAAGGCTTATAACGCTAATGAAGTAAAAAAAGGTTTTTGATACCCATGATGGGTAAATTACAGATAACCCATTAAATAATTTGATGACTAACAAACTGCTAGACTATCTATTGTTAACAGTACTAGTTTCACGTGTTCTCCACATAATTTCTGTATAGTCACTGAAACATGAAGCTTCGCCCCAGTTTGTCGCATGGTCTAGTCTTCATTAGGGAAAGAAAAAAAAACCAAAAAACTTTGATTTATACGTGTTTGTCACTAGGCATCTCCGTTCTGATGCCAGGGGTACAGTTTTTACGCCACTTCTTGAAACAGTATGGCTGCTTGTACTTAATTGTATACATATTGTGCTGGTGTTGCACTATGATTGATTTAATGATAGCCAGTCATTGTAACCTATATCTACACGTCAGTTTCTCTGGTGCACTTTATTTTTATACAATAGAAAGGGATCTGTCCAATAATATTTGCAATTTATATCGATTTGGTTAATTCTTTCTATAACTAAAGGTGCTTCCGCAGGGTTCCCCCAATTTTTTTTGAGAGTAAATAAAACTGACATTAAGATTAAAAATATTTTTAATTTTTGCTTTTGAAGTTCGTATGTTTTGCTGTATTGTAGTCTACAGAGTGCATAATATTTCTCGAGGTTTCTGGCATGCAAACGTTTTACTAAAGTCGCTACAGTACAAATTGTAACGTTAAGCGTCCCTTATTTGACGCCATTTTAGTGTCTGTTGACTGACTGACAAACAACACACTACCGTATAGTGGTCCGAGTGTTTAAAACGGGTATCCCATACAAGCGGCCTTCGGTCCACTTTCGGGGAAATTATTTTCGCTACTTTATATGTTTAAATTCTTTCCATCTTTTGTACTTCAGAACTTCACGAGAGCGTTTTCTCATTCACATTTAACGAATTTCATGCACGTTGGGACATCATAGAACGAAAAAAGCATTGCTTGGAAATACAGCAGAACGTCTGTAATTGTCATCCTTAAATTGCCCAAGAAGTTATAGTTGGGTAAAAACGACGATCCTGTTCGAGAAATTATGTAATCAATTGTCCTATTTTTTCTTTTCAATATATTTTTACGGATGTAGGTGATAGCATATTTATTTCACTATTACTTTACAAATAGTCCGGCATGGCCAGGTGGTTAGGGCGTTCGATTCGTAATCTGAGGGTCGCGGGTTCGAATCCCCATCACATCAAATATGCTCGCCTTTCAGCTGTGGGTATGTCATAAAGTGACCGTCAATCCTACTATTCGTTGGTGAAAGAGTAACCCAAGAGTAAAAGACATGTTAGAACCAGGTGTTAATGTAATTGTTATAAATCGTTCTATCCAGCGGAGTGTTGTCGCAAATAATTCACACACAACGTGAATTAAATTGTTTCTTTGTACGCTCGTGAATTTCTCCCACAGTTTTGGAACCAGCAAGACCCGAGCATGAATTAAATGTGGGAGAAGGGGTTCAGTCATTGCTCCGAATATGGAATCTGATTTTTAAGTTCCTGGTCCCTTGGAAATCCCCAGAACTTTAGAATTAACTGTTGATAATGGGGGGGGGGTGCTCACTACCTTAATGCCTATGTGAAACATGAAGTAAACCTTTTAACCCCACAGTAAAGCAAAGGTATTTTATCCGGCTGTCTTAAATAAGGGCACTTTTTCTTCTGTGCAGTGGTGCGTGCTTAAAAGGCTTGCCACTTTTCTGCACTGACTTGAAGCAAAAAAATACAAAATATAATTGTTATTTTCCATTGCACATGGTAGTTTTGTAAACAGAAATTCTAAAAATTAACTAAGTAACGCGTAATTTCTAATTGACATGAATTACTTTGCATTCATCTTTAACGAAACCGACTGAAGGAGGACTGGTGATACGACTGATCAAAACTCAGTATCAAAGTTGGTATTCAAGTAGTGTCTTCATTAAAGTATGTGGATAAAAGTGTGGTTAATGTGAAGAAAACGGAGTTTTTTATTTTGTATGTGGAGAATGCTGTTGTGTGTGTGTATAAATAAGGTTGTCGTATATACGAATAAAATTATTATAACAAGTCCTGTACAAGATGTTTTTATGTAGAATATGGTTACATTTGGTTATTAGGGACTTAATAAAAATGTACCGAAAACATATTTAATATAAAAAAATGCCGTAATTTCCTCTTCATTTACCACATTGCTAAACCAAGAGTGTTGGGTGTTTAACAGAAAAACTTGGTGACGGACAGAATGTTCTAAGTAATACCGATTGCGTAGTGTGTTGAAATATGGGTTTGAAATGGCCAAAATTTTACGTGAGCGTAATGGGGGAAAAACGTACGGTTAATGTAAGAGGGGAATTTGGGCTACTTAAGCGTTTTTTTTCTTCTATGTGGGTTTATTTTATTGTTTTTTACCTGTTTACATGTTTTTAAAACAAGAAATAAGCACGTGATAGCTTTGTGGTCACTTTGAAGATGTTCTTGTTGTGGTCTGTTTTTAATTCGTATATTTCAATTTTCATGTTAATCTGTTATTACTCAATTTTTATATTTAAGAATAATAAATTGTTATCTTTGATATGAACAAGATCGTCTCAAACCTTGAAATCTGAGCCCATGAAAATTCGTTACTTTTGTTTCGGTTCTTACGGAACCTTTGTTGTTTTTTTTAATTAATGTACCTGTAGTTTCTATAGATATTTTAAAACATGTTTAAACAGTCGGACAATCACTTAGTGAGCAGTAGTATAAATAATCCAAGTTTTATTAAACAAGGTAAAGCATTGCAAGGTAGTGAGAGAATAAATTTTGTCAATTTTCGATTGTCATCTCTCCTTGCTCGTACATCAAAGAACAAGCCAACATTATGGACCACGCCCACCGAGAGGGAGGGGAGGCTAAAAAATTTTTTTTAGGTTCTAAATTAGTGAGGTGATATTTAAATATATGAAAATTTTGAAAAGCAATTAACAAAATCTCATTCGGGTACCTTTCTCCAACTGTTGTGTAGGCCTTTGCGTATGGTATGAAAAATCATTATTGAGAAGCTAAAATCGATTAAAAAGTAATTCCCTTCCACTTTTGCCCAAGACAGTATGGTTGGTCTAGAAACACTGACAGTTGGAAATCTCCAAGTTCGCACTTTGAACTTTGACACTACAAATAATCACTTTACCAGACAGAAGGCCAAGAAGATAAACTTTCAATTGACATAATTAATCGGCTCATCATGCCCAGGTTGGTTAAGGCGTTCGAGTGGTAATCTGAAGGTTGCAGGTTCAAATTTCCGTCGCACCAAACATGCTCGCCCTTTCAGCTGTGGGAGCATTATAATGTGATGGTAAGTCCCACTATTTGTTGGTAAAAAAAAAAAAGTAGCCCAAGAGTTGGCAGTGGGTGGTGATAACTAGCTGCCTTCCCTCTAGTCTTACAGTGCTAAATTAGGGACGGCTAGCGCAGGGACGTGTAGTTTTGCGCGAAATTCAAAAAAACAAACAAATATAATTTTGTGTGTTTTTGATTTCCCCGGGGCAACAAAACTCGAGAAACAAATAAACAACAAATGTGTATATCAATTAGACTGTTGAAACGAAGGTTGTGCACATGCGTGAAAGTGTGGCGACTACTGACTTTGCATATTGTACCAAAAACGACAGTTTTTGCTTCATTTTTTTCTATCAAAACGCTAAGTACGTAAACTACACATAATTAAACAAATTTTTCATCGTGAAACTCGTTGCATGTTTATCTTTTTCTTTTATTTTTCTATTATTAAAAACGAAGAACAGAAAAACATTGAGAAATAAAATAACTTCAAAAGAAGCAAAGGACAAAAAACATTCCTACAAATAGATTGCCTGCACTGGTGTCGGTTGTTTACCAGGCCGGCAAACTGGTACAGCATTGCTTAATATATTGCGTCTGTGTAATACCGCTTCATTTTTCTCTGGATTTGGGACATAAGGCACATTCGACAATTATTAACCACTGAGTACATTACACCTTGATGTTGTTCTGTGTTTTGAAAACGAGTTGACCAGTGTGTTTATAAAAAAAAAAAAAAAAAAGTTTAGAACACTTTATTAAAGAATAGATTTTTCTCTGTGTATGTACATTAGACTTCAAACATTTATAAATGTGTAAATATTTATTGTGAGGTTTCGTTATTGTTTTATTTTATTTATCCTTACAAGTACTTTTGAATAAATAAATAATGTATACATATTTGCATTACGCTCATTACTTACCATGATGTTTATGCCGGGATTTTAATATGTTCAGATTAAACAGCTGTTACACGCAAAAACCACTGGATACTGGTTTGTTTTTTTGCCGTTTTCTTGTTACTAATCGGTTATCAATAGGGTCTTCACTCTAGTAGTCATCGATTCCGTTTAGAACCTATAGAGGCAATTGTATAAATTTCTAGAGGTTATGGCCTTTGGGCTAAACTCGTGGAGTTTCCGATCAGCAAAGAAAATATAATGAAACTAGTGTACATTGTGATTACAGCCATGGAACTTTAAAATACAAATGTTTAGTCAATCAAAATATAATTTCAAAACAGTCTAACGCATATAAAATCCGATGTATGTCATGTCACTCTTGATTTCTCGAAACAAGAGTCTTAAAAGCCAAAATGCATTTATCCAGAAAGAATACGAGGGCTGTTCAAAAAATACGCGGACAGACGTCATAAAACAAAATGTACTTTATTTAGAAGTTACAGGTCTGGGACTCCTTCAAAGTACTCTCCTCCCCAACGCACACACTTATCCCAACGGTGTTTCCACTTGTTGAAACAGTCCTGGTACGCTTCTTTTGTAATGTCCTCCAGCTCCTTCGTCGCATTTGCCTTAATCTCGGGAATCGTCTCAAATCTTCTTCCTTTAAAGGGTCTTTTGAGTTTGGGGAACAAGAAAAAATCGTAAGGAGCAAGGTCAGGTGAGTAGAGGGGGTGGGGAAGAACAGTGATCGAGTGTTTGGCCAAAAACTCACGAGTTCTGAGGGCTGAATTTCGCAGCAACGCGGTGCATCTTCAATTTTTTGGTCAAAATCTCGTAACCAGATCCAACTGATATCCCACACTCTTCAGCAAGCTCCCTGACAGTCAGACGTCGATTTGCCCGCACCAGGGTGTTGATTTTGTCGACATGTGGGTCGTCAGTTGACGTGGAAGGACGTCCAGGACGCTCATCATCTTCAATGGACTGTCGACCATCCTTAAAACGTTCATGTTACTTGAAACATGCCGTACGCTTCATAGCAACATCACCGTAAGCCGTGTTAAGCATAGCGAAAGTTTCAGTCGCAGATTTTCCAAGTTTAACGAAAAAAATCGCACTTCACTTAAAACCGCGTAGCTAATACACAAATGAAGATATCTGCAATCGGGAAATGGCGTCGCAATCAGCTGATCTGTGCGAAACTAGCGACACCAAGCGGATTCCCCTGGAACCAACTAGAGCCGCGCAATTCAAACAGTCCGCGTATTTTTTGAACAGCCCTCGTAGTTCGATTATTGTCTGCCTGTTACGATTTTAATGACGGGGGTGCAAGGGGGTCGTGAAACATTAGAAGTATAAGTGAGTGTTTGTATAATAAGCTTAAAGATGTAGTGTGGGGTCACCTAACCTAGAGCTAAGTGCATACAATTTATCATGAAAGTAAAAACTTGGATTGTATATGAAATAAGCTATTTTATGTTGCATCACCAACGTTTTTAATAATAATTAAAAAAAGGCCTGTTTAATTAGCGGAGACTCTGATTTAATAAATCTATATAAATGTAATAATACTGTTTTCGACGGATGTTTACCAAAATTGGTATAGCGGTTTATTAGGTCCATAAATTGGTATGGCGGTACGTTAGGTCCGTAAAGGGTTACGTACAAAATATAAGTTTTGCGGTTTGTGTTGGCGTTTTTGCATTTTCGCGTTATTTACCACTACTTTACCTTCTGAGGAGATAGAAACAAATTTACGGTTTTACATTTTGTGTTTTGCAGGTTTTTTATGGGCATTTTTTTACAATTGCATATCAGGGAAGCAGCTTTTCATGTTCTAAGATAATCTTTCATTAAACGTGAATTTACATAACATCCGTCTATAGGACGAATACTCCAGCCAGAAAATTTGTTTGTTTGTTTGGAATTAAGCACAAAGCTACATAACGGGTTATCTGTACTCTGCTTACCGCGGGTATCGAAACGAGATTTTTAGCGGTATGAGTCCAGAGACACTACTGCGACATTGGGGGACCCAGCGAAACAGTAATTTTTTTTTCTTCCAGTTTTGTTGTCTGTGCATCTAATGTTGGACGGGCTACTATTACGTTATCTATAACGTATGCTATTACGTTAATGTACTACTACTTTAACTTTCAAGAAAACATTTAAAATAAATTATTTAATCTGCCATGTGTTAAGCATATATGATTCCATCTATTGTCGGCTCGGCATGACCAGGTGGTGAGGGCACTTGATTCGTAACATGATGGTCGCGGGTTCGAATCATCGTCAGAACATCATACTCGCTCTTTCTACCGTGGGGGCGTTATAATGTTAGTCAGTCTTACTACTCGTTGGCGGTGGGTGGTGATCACTGGCTGCCTTCCCTCTAGTCTTGCACATTAAATTAGGAACGGCTAGCACAGTAGCCCTCGTGTAGCTTTGCGCGAAATTCAGAACAAAGCAAACCATTTATTGTCTTTGTCACAGAGACTTTCATGTCATCATACGTTTAAGGTACCATGGCGGTATTGCTGGCTTTTTATATAAATTTAAAAATATCGTACAACCTTTGAGCCCATTTTTTTACTTTGCAGTGTATTTTATTCATTGAAAATGCAGTTAATTACCGAGTTAAAATAGTAATTGGCACAAATGCCTTGCTTAATCATAAAATATGGAAGTACAGAGGTACCTCGGTTCTCGAATGACTCCCTTCTCGAACAATTAGGTTTTTGAACATATTGTTTGAGAAAAAAATGTTTCGGTTGTCGAACATTAACTCGGTTCCGGAACCAAGCTGTCGTGGCCCGAAATAACCCGACTGATGACCCGAACGACCCTTCGGCCATTTTCGGCCCACGCCAAGCTTGCCCAAAACATTTTATCCGCACCTGTCGCTCAGTCCACACCCCCACTAAAATCTGCTGTGAACGTTCTCATTTTTTTTTCTTTTTCTAAATTTTCTGATGAAATAAGCCACCATGGGGTCAAAGAAGGATAATTAAAGCAGCAAACCAAAAATAAAAATTGTTAGAGCCACAATAGAGGTGAAAAAAGATTTCATAGCGAAGTATGAGAGTGATGTTCGCGTGTCTGACCTTCTTACACAGTTTGGTATGGTAAAGTTTACAGTCTGCACCATGCTGAAAAATAAAGAGGTCATCAAATGAGCTAATGTTGCAAAAGGAGTGACAGTGCTTACCAAACAAAGATTACAAACAATGGAAGAGGTAGAAAAACTTGTTGATTTGGGTAAACGAAAAACAGTTAGCTGGGGATAGCATTTCTGAGATCATCATTTGTAAGCAAGCAAAGCATTTGCATGCTAACCTTCTGTAAAACACCCCTGGAACGAGTGTTGATACAAGTGATGCCTTTAAGGTTAGTAGGGGGTGGTTTGAAAAATTTAGGAAGAGAAGTGGCATACATAGTGTGGTGAGACATGGGGAGGGTGCCAGTTCTAACAAAGACGCTGCTGATAAATTTGTTAGGGAATTTAAGGACTATGTAGAAGCTGAGGCTTTTATTCTCCAACAAGTGTTCAACTGTGATAAGATAGGTCACTTTTGGAAGAAAATGCCAAAGAGGACCTACTTCACCAAGGAGGAGAAGTTACTGCTAGGACACAAGCCAATGAAGGACAGGCTAACTCTATTATTATGTAGTAATGCAAGTGGGGACTTAAAACTTAAGCCTTTGCTTGTGTACCATTCTGAGAACCCGAGGGTTTTTAAGAAAAATAATGTCCAGAAAAGTAAACTAAATGTCATGTGGAGGGCTAATAGTAAAGCATGGGTAACCAGGCAATTTTTTATGGAGTGGGTCCATGAAGTGTTTGCCCCAAGTGTAAAGAATTGCTTCACAGAAAAATAGTTGCCACTCAAGACCCTTCTTGTGGTGGACAATGCAGCTGTCCACCCACCAGGTTTGGAGGACTGGTTGGTGGAGGAGTACAGTTTCATTACGGTGAAACTCTTGCCCCCTAACACGACTCCTCTCATTCAGCGCATGGACCAGCAGGTCATATCGAACTTTAAAAAACTCTAAACCAAAGCACCGTTTCAAAGGTGCTTGGAAGTGACCTCTGACACAGAGTTAACCCTCAGAGAGTTCTGGAAAAATCACTTTAATATCCTCCATTGCTTGAGAATCATAGACAAAGCCTGGATGGAAGTGTTTTTGAGGACCATGAACTCAGCCTGGAAGAAATTGTGGCCAGACTCAATAGCAGATAGAGACTTTGAAGGCTTTGAGGCTGAGCCTGTTTTCGAGGATATTGTCTCTCTAGGCAAGTGTATATGTGAGTGGTGATGATGTGGAGGAGTTGGTGGAAGGCCACAACACTGAGCTTACCACGGAAGAACTCCAAGACCTTCAGAAGGAGCAGCAACTGAGGAAGTGTGTTTAGATGAGGAAGAGGGAAGAGAGGATGTTCCTAGTTCACTAATCAAGGAAATGTGTGGAAAATGGGGAGAGTTACAAAGTTTTGTGGAAATATTTCACCCTGACAAAGTTGTAGCAAACTGCAGCATAAACCTTTTCAATGACAATGCCAGTTCTTACTTCAGAAACATTTTAAAATGCAGGCAGAAACAAACCTCATTAGACAAGTTTTAGTGAGAAATAGGTCCAGTGAGTCTCAAGCAGGTTGTAGCAGTGCAAAGAGACAGAAAAGAGAAAGAACCCCAGAAGGAGAGTTACCTAATGTTTTTATGGAAGGTGACTCCCCTTCCAAACAATAATAACCCTCCTACTCTCCACCTTCCTCACCACCTTTCACTTACGCCATCAGCTCTCCTCAGCACAGGTAAAGTGCAGTTAAATTTTCATTTATTGTTTTTTTATTGTGTATATAGTTTTTGTGGTTGACTTTATGCATGTAAGCATTATTATACAGGTATAAATAAGCGATATTTTTACTTAAAATGCGTCATAATGCGTAATTTTTGGAGGTCTGTAACGGATTCGGTTTTCGAACAGCCTTCTGGAACGGATTAAGTTCGAGAACCGAGGTACCACTGTATCTCTCTCTCTCTCTGTGTGTGTGTTTGTGTGTGTGTAAAACGTGGGATAGTGCGGGCATTTATTAACTGTAAGGTGTTTCCCAAAATCGTGCAGAAGGATGTCGAATTACTAAGTTTTAAGTGTTTTCTAACGATTTCCATTATATTCAAAAGCGTGGAAAAGGTAAGAATTGTCGAACATGTTTTTTATGATATCAAAATTAATAACAGCGTACGACCTATCATATTGTTCATCACGTATAGTTGACGTTTAGGCTTTCTATATCCGTTATTTAATGGTAACATTATTATAGTTGAAAAAGAAGTAAAAATCGTAATTAAGTGATGCATTAATATCTGTAATGTAAAACGAGAGAGGATTATATCATGTTTATTGTTCTTGTTATAAGACATTAGTATTATTTTATTTTCATTGTTACGTTATGTTCCCAGTTTTTCCGGGTTTTAAGAAGTAGTGTGTAATAGCTTCTTAACTATGTCGGACGTAAAATTGTTGGAATAGTTATACAATCTTCCCTATTTTAAATAGTAATCCGAGGTTCACGTGTTCGAATCCCCGTCACACCAAACATGCTCGCCCCTTCACCCGTGGGGATATTATAATGTTACCGTCAATCCCACTGTTCGTTGGTAAAAGAGTAACCTAAGAGTTGGCGGTGGGTGGTGACCGCTAGCTGCCTTGTAGTCTTACACTGTTAAATTAGAGACGGCTGGCGCAGATAGCCCCTTGAGTGGCTTTGCGCGAAATTCAAAACCAAACCCTCTCTTAAAACTATTACTTAAGGACTGAATGAAGGATGTAGCATTAAAAATGTAGTGTAGCTAATCGTACTATCTTGAAACAAATATAATTAATTATAATCATGCGTGCTAGCAAAAATAACATTTAATATTATTATTGCAACAGATCTTATTCTGAAACTGAAATAAACAAATAATAATGTATTTTCTTTTGATATCGAAAAGAAACAAACTCGCGCTTTGTAGAGGTAAATTTTTAAAAAAGTGACGCCTAACCTTGTTTTTTGTTGTTTTTTTACATACGAGTAGATGAAAGCGTGCTCACTCTCATGTAATACCACGAACAGGCACGCGTGCGTGTTTGCGATAACCTTCACCTTGATCTGTGTGACTGTACTGTGCAGTGAAGTAGTAATTGTTTGCTTCCACCCGCGGCAGCCTGCCAGGACATAGTAAAAAAATGTTGCCCAGTTTCGTGCAGTGGTTGCGAAGATTTGCTAGCCTGCATGGCGGCATTTGTTGTATTTTCATTATCCCTACGTGCATACTAAAATTGGTGAGAACGAGTCCTGAAAAAGAGCGCCAGTTGGTCGAATAACTGCGCATGCTCATGCTGTGACATATTATGTGTACGCACCTTAGCGATGGGTACAGTCTCATGGCAGGGCAAGAGACCGTTGAGGGTCCACTTTAGGCTCGTAAAAATGAGGCATCACCACCCTTTTAGGAACGGAAGGAAAAGGGAAATAGACAGCGTATCCGTATTTGTTTCGGTCCACGTAACTGGCCTTGGCAGTCAAAGAAATCCACCCGCCTTTTGCAACCACATAGACTGACGTAGCAAGTCTTGACGTTGGATATGCGTGAGTTAATTTTTTTTTCTTTATTCATGTTAAAATATAAGCAGTAAACAACGCGCGTGCCAGTTTGACGCTATTATTCTTATGCATATATGTTGTGAGTGTTATAAATTGTATGATTCTTTGCTTTTAAGATAAAGGAATGCAAAATAGGGAAAGGAGATGATTATAATTTTCCTCATAGAAGTATGTGTATATGTGTGAGTGTGTGTCATGACATGACCACCAGATGTTTATCAATTACCAGAATATTATTTCATTAACTCTAGATAATGTGGAGAAATTATTAGTTAACAATGTATCACAAGGTTTATTATCAGTAACTCGTCGATCTTACACTCCAGTCGTGATACTTTTGAACTTTCCATCCCTTTATAATTTGGAGTTAGGTCTGGGGTCCATGTTCGAGCCCCATTACTACAATATATAATAATAATAAAACAACAAGAGCTCATCCTATACACTTTGAAGCCGTAGAGACGTTATAAGAGTGAAGGTCATATTCAGTAAGAGTAACTCATGAGTTGACGGTGGCTAGTATCTTCCCTCTCATTTTATTACTTCAAAATTAGGGACAGCTAGCTTAGGTAGTTCTTGAATATTTGTGCGCGACAGTCAAGAAAAATGAGGGTTATAAGGATGCCAGTTAAATCCCACTGTTCGGTCGGATAATAGTGATCGAAAAGTTATCGATTTACTGCTATCCATTTCATATATCAGTTCAAACCTAGGAACGGCTGCGCAGATAGCCCTCGAGTAGCTTTGAGCGAATGTTCGAAAACGAACTTGATATTCCGACGAAAATTAAGAATGTTGCCGTGTCTATTGGTAAACGAAACTAACTGGTCTTTATACGTGCGTTTACCACTGTGTGAACGGAGGTTATTGGGAACATTTTTTAAATTATTTTACTGGTTACAAAAAAAAAAAAGAAAGAAAAAGGAAAACGAAGGATTGAGGAGTTAATTTCGTAAAGTACTGGTTAAGGTTCTGAAGAAAAAAATGTTGGTTCAAGTTAAGTTCACGATGACGTCACTCGGTTTGAAGATCGTGGAGGGTAACATTGCTAAGAAAAGTTGCCATAATTGTAAATCGTCCTTTTGTGTTTGTGAGACCATAAAGCATTCGTAGATTATTTCGTAGCTTGGTGATAATAGTGTGAATGTCGGTTTTGTATTAATTTCTGTCTGTGTATGTTACAGTCATAATCTCAGATAGTACTTTCACGTCACACGAACTTCTGTGACAGCCACCCAATACATGGCGCAGATAGCCTAGTTGCTTTGCACCATAAAACACCAAACCAACCAACCCAATACATACTTTATACCCAATGGATGGACATAACCTGTATTCACTCTTCTAACTGTATTACTTCAAATCAACAGGGTCTTGTATCTGGGAACAGCTGGTATAGGTATTAATATTTTTATTGATAAGCAGAGAGCAACGTTTTGACCTTTCTAGGTCATCTTCGCGTCGAAACGTTGTTCTCTGCTTATCAGTAAGTGTTAACACCCATACCTGCCGATCTGAGATACATTATTTCAAGTGGATTTCTCGTCATCAAGAATTACTTCACCAGTAGGGACTTGCACCTCACGCGATTGTGTGATTTCTGTCCAGTATGGACTTAACTCCAAATACCTTCTATAACGCCTATCTAATACGAACTTGTGTCTCACATACACTTTGTAACTTCCAACCAGTGTGAACGTACGTCCAACGTAACGCTTCTGTAACCGCTTAGAGTATGGGTTTGCGTCTTGCACTCACTTCAGTAATTGTTTACAGTATGGTCTTACCACACATTTATGTAACGGTTATTAATGCATGTTGTCTGATAGCAATAATCCCATGGTTTCTAATCGATACTACTGTCTTCAGCCTCTTGGTATATCATTATGGTGCGATTGGTCTAAATGGATTGGTTCTTTCTGTTTAATTGTTGTACTCGGACAAATACGTAAATCTAACGCTAAGAAACCAGTGGCAAATGAACGCATAGAACAGAGAGCAAGAGGTGTAAAAAGAAAACTGAAAACATAAATAGACTTGTGTTACGATGAGAAAATTAAGACAGTTATTTCCTTCCAGAAATTAGAATAACAGCTTGAATAGGCCCAAGACATAGTAAATAACAGGTTTATTTTCCATTGAAGCTGTTCGGATTCAAAATAGTATATCATTTTGTTTTCTAATCATACGAACAAACCCCGTTGGTGTCTTATTAACCCTGTATTATATGGGTGGATAGCGCCACTGATACTGTCGTACGACATGTACACTTTCTAAGTTGTAAGGTGTAGACACATGCAGATTTTCATATGAATGTTTTTTTTTTCTTTTTGTTTTTTTTTCATGGTAGAGCTGAATCAACTAGGCTAGTCTCTCGCGCGTTCTTAAAGTAAATAAGCTTAATAAATAATAATATTAATGGAGCAAGTACTTAATATAGTCTAAAAATTAAAATAATACTAAAAAAAACATGGTATTATTTAGGTACACGATATATGTCTTATAAATGCATAGCCGTTACGACACATTTTTGTTCATGTTATTTGCTTAAGAAAAACAATAACTCCATTCGTTAAATATTATAAATAATTGTTTTTAAAATTCAGTTTTTATCGATTGTACATAGAAACATTTTTGTTTATTTCTTCACATCGTTTAAGTATGTTTGTCTGGCGTCTTAAGTTGGCATAAAGTAACTGAGGCTAATTTCTTCACAATGTTTTACCAGGTTTACCTGACATCGTAAGTTGTTGTATGCTACCTGATGACGTCAGATAAACCTAGTGAAACGTTGTGAATAAATAAAAGTTTATACAACCGATAACAACTTGTGTGAACAATTCCATTTGATCTTTACATCTGACCAGAGCTTGAAGTTGTACAGAGTTCGTGAAGAATAGAGCACGATCTGGGTCATAATTCCCTCTTCCTATTGATAAGAAATTTGCTTCACAAACATAAACTGCATTAACAAAAGGGAGAAGGAATGTTCGTTACTTTGTAATAATTGTTTTTACTCTTTATTAAGTGGTTCTTTAAGAGATTTTGACCCAATCAGGCTTGAACTATGGTTCATGTTTTCGCACTCTTTAGTTCTAATGTTTCTTGTGGCTATTGAGGAAAGGTAATAGATGTCAGAACTGGACAAACACTGAGAAGATTGGTGACTGACTCATATTTGGTACATTAGGGTCCAAAGTGGGAACCTTTTAGAACACGACATTAAACAGCTCATTTGTACACTAGACACCCAGGACAAGGTCCTGAAAAGAAGATTACATCAGTTAATGCCTGCTGTTTTCATAACATTAAGATATGCTAAACCACTATTTGTGGATTAGCAAACAACAATAAGTAGGAAACGGACTTCATGAGGCCGTTTCTCGAAGAGAATCCCCCCTTCTAGTCTGAAGGCTTATAACACCATAAACCAGCTTTTGATACAGGCGGGTGGAACAGCACAGATAACCATCGTAGTGCTTTACTCTTAGTAACAAGTAAACAAACTATTCCTGACCAGACGACCCATCTCAGCCTTTACAGTTGACAGCGTGGTGGCTCTTTTGAAGTTATGGAGATTAACAACAATGACGTTGGGCGTCTCTAGTGTTTGCTTACGAGCCAGCATTCCGTTGCTGGGTGGTTTTAGTTGATGAGCAAAAGATGAACACCAAGCAGTAAGCTCCGTTCATTATTTTTTGTTTTGTTTTTTGTTTTAAACCTTTTGTTATTTAGTATTTAGTTATTTTAAAGAATTAGACGTTCATTTACTGAAGGTATAGTAAGTTAGTTTATGTAGCACAGTTGTTTGGTACGACATTTGACCGTTGTGGTATCTATCATACCATTTCCATTTTTCCCCGTTGATATACTGTTCCTGTTACTCTTTTCGTAGGAAAAGTAATTTAGACGGATTTGATAAAGAAGTCACTGTGTAAGCTGGTACATCTGTAAGAACTTTGCCAGTCAGCTATGACGTTAGTCGAAATTATGTGTTAAAACTGAGGGAATAAGTTGTTTTTTTTTTTAATGTGAGCATTGTAGTTTAGTGTCTCTAACAGTGACGTGTATTTGATATAGAAGGAAGCTCGTATATTATGGAGACATAATATGATTGAGTAAATAACGGAAAAATTTGGTTAACTCGTCCGTTATTATTATTACTTTTTAAATGATATTTTCTCGTATTATGCTCTACAAATGTTTTGAAATGGCTTTGAGACCACTTTACTAATACGTGACATTTGGTCAGTTGGCAAGTTTTTGTTGTTGTCTAGTAAACTATGCCGCGATAGCAGAAGAACGGTGAAGTCGTTTTGCACAAACTATCTGTTGTGAGCCTAATCTTCGCATGGTGTTATATACAAACTATCTGTTGTAAGCCTAATCTTCGACTAGTCTTATACACAAATGAACTATTTTAAGCCTAATCTTCGACTAGATGACATTGTATGTTGGTATTCCGCGTTCTCTAAACACTTTTCTTCTTTTTTTTTTAACCAACACCTTCAGTTGTTGTGGAAATTTCTTGATGTTTGTATATTTTTTTTTAATGATGGTGATTTATATAGTTACCCTAAAGTAAATGCACGGTAATATTGTTCAGAAGCTTTTCGTTCAACAGATCGGTGCTGTATATGGGTTGTTCAAACATGCACAGACTATTGAAAATGAAAGAGTAACTGTTACCATTCGCAATTTTCCATGCGTGAACGTGGCTTGCTGTTTACCGAGTATACCTTGTTCTTGTCAATCATTGTTTTCAAGAGTGGTCCACATAAACCTGGCTTTGAAAATGTCTTAAAGTTCATAACTTCGATATAAGACATGCTAATCAAACTTTAATCTCTTCATTACAAACTGATAAACTAGATATCCAGTGTCTTGTGATTATTGAAAGGTTAACGTTAACAAGATCTGTGACAAACTCAAGTTATCTTGTGAATTTTTATCGTATTTCAAGATTACTGTGAACTTCAGTGCACCAGAAGCAATTTATTTGTTTTTTTTTAGTCAGAATATACTTTGAAACAGTATTTTTCAAACTGTGGGACGGGCTTGTGTTCTCTTGGAATATTCTTGAAGTAAATCTTGAAGCGAAATATTAAGTGTTAAAGAAACATATATTTTGATGTTTTAAGGTTGTTTATTTCTTGTATTATAATATCTTTTATACATCACTATGCACCACAGTAATTGAATAAGTTTTAACTATTTAAATACATAAGTATTTTTAATAAAAAGTTTACTTTAAACGTATAACCATTTCGGGCTTAAATTCCTATGAATAACTTAGTATCAAAAGTACGTTGTGTAGAACAGAACTAAAAACGATTATTTGTAAGATTGGCCTCTTTTGTTATATATATCGAAACATCCTGCCCAAAATGTTAACACATCTTTTACAGGTGACTGTCTAAGCTTAATGAATCTACGTAGTTTCTACTGTTATAACAAATCCATCAGGAGAGGCTTCTAGCGTTCGATCCTGATAGTTCATCAGAACAGAACTTCTGTCCAGTAAGCTGGTGTTCCGCTTTAGATGTCGTCCAGTCTCGGTTTTCACTTCTCAAACAAACTATATTCGTAGGACGAGGACTTAAAACTCGGTCATTAAAAGAACGTAAAGCTAAATAAATACAGAGTAATAAAAAGTTCTCTTCTGGAATTAGAGGTTGTGCAGATGTTTGCTGCAGGCATGTATTAAGTTAAATAATCCATTTATATTTGAACAGTGTCAGCAACATATTTTTCTGCTCTTTTTCTTGGAGTCTTTGCTAGGACAACTTAATAATAGGGTTGGGCTGGGTTTGTTAGTCAAGACCGGCTACACCCTCTGTGACGTCTATTACTTAAGTTTTAGGTGTTCTTAAGGTTTAACGTGTCATTTTGTTGGAATCATTGGTAGTGCTGACATGACAGCTACATGACGATTCTATATCAAAATCCTTCGCAGTCAATATTGAACGTGGCGATGAAAATCCTATTTGATTATTTTGTTTAGAGAATTAATCGTAGTAATATATTCCACTGCAAAATTTTTAGTTACAAAATAATAATAATAATGATTCACATGAAATACCAAATTAGAAGCAGCCCATAAAGAATTTTAGCCCTAAACGTTTTAGTATAAATTCATTAATATACTAAGTTACAATGTAAAACGAACTCGTGCTCTGCTATAGTCCATATCTTTTAAGACGAGTGATTTAGTATTACTTACAAAATACTTATGACCGTGGGGGCGTAATACTGTGACGGTCAACTTCACTATTCGTTGGTAAAAGAGTAGTCTAAGAGTTGCTCTAGTCTTACACTGCTAAATTAGCGACGACTAGCACAGATAGCCCTCGTGAAGCTTTGCTCGAAATTCAAAACGAAATACTCATAAAATTAATTGATTACTAAGGATCATATTTTGGTGTTACAGTCCACACTGAGATATGGTATAACTGAAGAGCAAATATAAAATCATTTATTTGTAAAAAAATATTTATGTAAAATAATCATATTATTAATAGTAAAAAGTCTAATTATATCCTTGCACGATTTATCTAACTATGGTTTGTATATTTTTTGTTTTTTTCTTTTATAGTGGACTAGTGCATATTGAATTTAGGTTTGAAAATATGCACAACTGTTTTGGATAATAACCTGAAAAAAACATATTAATAGTCCGCGGGCCTAAATGGAGTACCTAGCCCAAATTTAAAATCAGTACACCCCCTTTTCTTCTGCAGAAAAAGGTTTAACCACTTATTTGACATGTATTCATCTTTTGAAAAAATTACCTGAATTAATTCGGGCAAATTATTTCTCGTCCTTTTTTTGTTTTTTATTTGCTCGACTTATCCGATTATTATCACGTACTACAATCAGTAGTCGCTAGATGGCAGTGAAAATGTTTCTGTTGATCTCTATCTGATACATTTTTAATTATGGTTTGGTTTGTTTCGCGCAAAGCTACACGAGGGCTATCTGCGCTAGCCGTCTTTAATTTAGCAGTATAAGACTAGAGGGAAGGCTGTTAGTTATCATCACTCACCGCCATCTCTTGGGCTACTCTTTAACCAACGAATAGTGGGATTGCCCGAACATTATAACTAACGCCCCCACAGCTGAAGGTGCGAGCATGGTTGTTGTGACGGGGATTCGAACCCGCAACCCTCAGATTACGAGTTGAGTTCCATAACCACCTGGCCAACCGGGCCTTTTAATTATGATTCATAAGTACTAGAAAAAAAATCCTGTTTTTCTTTATATTTTCATTAAAATAATATATATTGCGTATAAATCCAGATAGATAGCATTTACTTATCGAGTAAATTTTGTGCAAAATGTTAATAACTGATCGTAATTTTTTTATTCACTGATATTTAAGTATAGGCTACCATGAGAAATGATTGGGTATGAACACTGAAATAGGAAAAAAAACGACCACGTCATATTGCATGAAATAAAACATTTTAAATTGGTTTCACGTGTTTCTGCATCCATTTTTCTTTGTCTTGTATATTATTTTCTTTATTGTTTTATACAAATTCGAATGCTTACTCTTGAATCTGATGTTATACACCAGGCAGAAAATATTCTGTAATTATGTATTTATTTCACTCGCCTACAGAATATAAAAAATCAAAACGGCTAATTTAAAGGTGTATTTTAGAGCTTTGTAAACCAAGCTTTTGACCTGAAGCAGGTGGGAAGAGAATGGAGAGGTGTTTTGTTGCAAGGTGTAGCACGAACTTGATGTTCTTTTCCTGAGAAAACAATGGTTCAAGCAGGTGAATAACGTAATTGAAGACCCCGAGTCGACCTTACGTTAGTTTTGTTATATGCTGACCTCGGGATTCCCTACTATGATACTTGTCACACAAAACGTGTAATATTTTTCAAATACACAGGTAGCCACTAGTATCTGAGTATTTACTTGTTACTTAGTTTTCAAAGTTTGTAGTAATTGTATTCTTCCCTCTCTTTTTAATCCTTCTAAATGTATATTCTTTTGAATACACTCAACAACTAAATCATTTGAAGGACTTACTAACCGTAGAAAATACAAAGAAATGTTTGAAAAATATATTTCTACTGTCACAATTTTCGCTAATGTCACACTAGTGTACTTGTTCGTACATGCATGAAGAGTATCAGTATAGATCTCCTGAAGATGACCTAAGATGGTGTCGAAACGTTGTTCTCTGCTTTATTTTGGTAAAAGTGTTATTACCCATACCAGCCGTTCTGAGATACATTTTTACTTCAAATGGGTTTTTCTTCATCACAAAGTACTCTACTGTTGTATGTCGTTACTGTTGTAACTATTTCGCATGGCGTGGATGTATCTTCACCATAACTGGTATGGAGATGGAGATTCATTGGGTTCATAAAGAGATACATACAAGTTTTTAGTTTTTATTGCCGTTTTTCTTATTTATCATGAATTTACGTAACACTTGTTCAGGGGCCGGGTAGTCCAAATGATGTGTGTGTGTGTGAACTTTCATTTGATACCGACTTTAACTACAATCTACAAAAATTTGTACTTACCAGCTACCAAATAAAATTTCCGATTTAGATTTTCCGTACGCGTTGTTATGATTACTTTCATTTACCGATTTGATGTATTTCGACAATTTATAAAAGTTTGACATGATTTCTTAATGCCTAGCTAGTTTAACACACACACGTATGAGAGACATCTTTTCTGTGACTTTCCTCAGTAAGTAGGTTGTTAATTCCGGTAGTGGTATGTTTTCCGGCTATTTTATGTTTATTTCATAATGTACATGTGCTTTGTTTCGTTTATTTTGAATTTCGCGCAAAGCTACACAAGGGCTATCTGCGCACGTGTACTTGGGCATATACGCCTAAAACGTATTGTTCATAGTTGAACAGGAGAAAAAGTACTTTATTTGAAAACAGTGTAAGAACTAATCTTTTAGATAGCAGGTAGTGTCAGCGTCACGGGTTAATAAGTCTAAGATCTAGTGTTCGATTCGTCGTTTTAGACAAAGCACAGGTAGTATATTGCGTAGCTTTGTGCTATAACAAATAGATAGCGTGAAAATGTCTGTATCTGTAGTAAATCAGTTTTTGTAAAAGCAAAGGTCCAACTGTTGTGAAGTCTTTCTTGAATACATAATTATTCGATTATCTGTTTCTTAGGCTATAGACTGTGAAAGCTCGATTAAAATGCGACACATAATTTGATAGTTAAAACTTGTTTGAGTCGGTTGTATTTTCGATAATGTGTTTCAAGAGTTTGATAAGAGATAGTTTGTACTTGATGTCATCTTTTTTCTGTCGGACACGTTTAACTGTACGAACAGACAAGAGTAGAAAATACTGACGAATTTTACTTTTTTAATATCATTAAGGTTCATAGTTATTTTTTCCCTAAAAAGCCACATGTATTTTTATTTAAATTCATATATTTCTTTGATGTTTCTCAAAGTGTGTTTTGGACTTTTCTGTGGCCTGGCATGGCTTAACGCGTAAGGCATGCGACTCGTAATCTGCGGGTCGCATCAAACATGCTCGCCCTCCCAGCCGTGGGGGCGTTATAATGTGACGGTCAATCCCACTATTCGTTGGTAAAAGAGTAGCCCAAGAGTTGGCGGTGGGTGGTGATGACTAGCTGCCTTCCCTCTAGTCTTACACTGCTAAATTAGGGACGGCTAGCACAGATAGCCCTCGAGTAGCTTTGTGCGAAATTCCAAAAAAACAAACAAGACTTTTCTGTATATTCTAAGTTACACACTGTATCATTGAGGGGAAGATATTTTAGTTAGGAAACCTATGGGATACTCATTAAAGTCGTTAAAATGAAAGTTTCTGATAAAATAGTTAATTCACATAAGTTACATACGCAAAGTGATGCACTTCACTGCCAAACCAATTTTCTAGCTCTGCATAGCCAGGTGGTTAAGGTAGTAGACTCGTAATCTGAGGATCGCGGGTTCGAATCCCCGTCACACTAAACATGGTCGCCCTTTCAGCCGTGGGGGGCGTTATAATGGTTACGATCAATCCCACTATCTGTTGGTAAAAGAGTAGCCCAATAGTTGGCTGTGGTTAGTAATGACTAGTTGCCTTCTCTCTGGTCTTAAACTGCAAAATTAGGGACGGCTGATGCAGATAGCTATTGTGCAGCTTTGCGAGAAAAATGAAACAAACTAATTTTCTTTGCACTCGATGCGTCGCATAGATATATTGTAAATCACTTCTCCGCTTGGGACTTTAAATAATAGATACTACATAAAAAGTAAAAGCCATTTAATATATACTTGGACATACTGAAGGAAATTAATGCTGTAAACATATTCGATTCCGTAACAAGAATGGTATAGTTGAAATTACAATCATTTAAAAAATATTTCACATTTAGATTTTGTCATTGTAAATAGTTTACACCTGATTCGTGGTTATTACCCGCTTCACATACATATTACTTTGAACAACAGGTAAAAAAAAAATGGCCTTGTTTAGAGAGTATACACACAGTTCGTTACCTGACTAGCTTTTTTTTTTTTTTTTTTAACTGGGACCAACATCTATTATCGGGTTGAACCACCTTTTACCTCAGTAATAACTTGGACTCAATTACAAGTTGTTTGAACATTTATTTTGTAGTAAGTTATTCGTCCAAGGGGCTGGTCAGAATTGGTTCACAGCTGCCAGAAGATGAAAACAGTAACAAATGTGTGACATTTGAGCGCTTTCCAAAATGGCTCAATTCGAGTGAGATTTTGTTGTTACATCGATTATTTGCTGTCGTGTTGTTCAAAACAATATTGGACAGCCCCGAGTGCTGTGAGTTGTTTTAGTGTCGTCGTGGAAGCGTCGTTGAAATTAAATATTGTAGGATTAGTTTGATCAGTAACAACGTTAGGCACACACTGGATGGTATTTGCCCTCTCAAAGAGATCGGAAAGACCCCCCTTTTTTTTTTTCGTGTCATAAGAACATTTCTCTTACAATTTCGGTTTCTGGTAGTGTTGAAACTGGTTTTCTCACTACTTTTTCTTAACTTCCAATTCTGAAGAACTTGATTCATGGAATCACCTCACAAATTTTAAGTCGTGTACTGTCAACAGATTTACTTCTTACAAGGCGCTCTTCTTCACATTTGAAATTAACGGTTTCGAAATTGCTTTCGATTGCCGTTTGTTATAATGCTTTTCACGTGGTATGTTTGAAAATGTATTTACTTCACTTTGGATAAAAATCACCAATCAGGTCAATGCCTCGTGTATCTAACAAGCCTCACTAGTCATTTTTTCTCTTGGCCAGTTACCAGGGGTTAGCAACCACAGTTTGTCGAATAGGAGACAATTTTTATATCAGTTGACACTCCCAATAGACTAAGTGTAATGATAAGCGAGTTTGAACAGATGTAGTCCTTTGGTTAACGATCACTCTAGTCTGTTATGCTTCTCTTTAAGTGTTTCAGATCTGTGATTTTACTCATTGTTTTTAGAGTAATTATAGCGTTACTGATTGCACATATTTCTATACTTGGTGTTAACTGTGTATTACATATATAATCAGAATATTTCACGCATGCGATGTTTAGCGTCTTTAGCGTCAAAGCAAAGGGTTCTGAAAAAAGTAGCAATTTTCTGTATACATCACCAATAAAGATACTTCTGTTAAAATATATAAATATAATGACGGTAAATAAAATTATTTGTTATAAGGTTTGAGGTTAGTCATAATTATCAATGTAAAACACCAAAAGATCTGTTTTATTACTGAGTATTACTAGTGAATTGATATTTTTTAAATGTTTTTTTAATGTGTTAAATGGCTTTCGTTTGTATCTTACAGCAAAACGGATGTTATTTCTGTACGTCAAGTTGCCATCTGGCATTGATTTATTATTATTTTGGTGTATCGTGATTAAGGCGCTCGACTCACAATCTGAGAGTCGGGGGTTTGAATCCACATTACCGAACATGCTAGACCTATCAGTTATGGGGGCGTTGTGATGTCGCGGTCATTTCTACTATTCGTTGATAAAGAAAAGTAGTTCAAGAGTTGGCGGTGTGTGGTATTCACTCTTTGCCTTTCCTATAGTTTATCACTGCTAAGTTAGGGGTGGCTAGCCCAGACAACTCTCGTATAGCTTTGTGCGAAATTCAAAATAAATTAAATCTTTTGTTGTTAACTCTCCATAATTGTTGTTCATAGTCTAACAGAATAATCACAGTGGTTTGTTTGAATATTTCTAGTGTTCGCACAAACTTACTCAAAGCCTAATTCCCATCGTTATTCCTTGTCTTGGTATTGTTTGATCGACAAAAAGGATTTGACTGTCACTCTTGCATATCTCATCCGCCGAAATGCGGAGTATAATGTTTTTGCAACAATGGGTTGCGATCTATGAACTCTGTTTGATTCACAGTTCAGGCATACTAACTCTTTGGTCACGCCGTGTACCAGATACAGTGTAAAAAATGTATTTTATAGCAGTGTAGCTGGATTCATACAGTAGTTAAGTTGTCCTTTAATCTAAAGTGTAGAATTGAAGATACAGTACTAGATATTAGTTTGATCGTGGAAAATGAAAACATAAATCGTACTGTTTTGTGATACTTAACAGAGACTGCAATTTTCATTGTTTTAAACTACTCCATGGCTCAGTATTCTGTATATATACTAAAATGATTTTTGGAATCTCACCACGTTGCTACGTCTGACTATTGTGAATTTTTACAGTAGCCTTGTGGTGTAGTTCAGCTTCCATTGTAAAATGCTCCAGCGTTAGGCTTTTCTGTACTCTGTATTGTGTACGAGGACGACTGTTTTCCAGCGCCTGTTTCGATGCTTCGATCATACAAAAATCCACAGAGGACTTCGTATGGAATAGCATGAACACCTATTTCATTTTCCGGCAACTTGTGTTAAGGGACAGTTAAACGGATATGGCAGGTAAACAACTAATGTACACAAGACGTGTATCGATTTTTCAGACTACAGACTAAGATACTGTTTGATTACGTTGCGTAATGTTGCCTGGGGCACATGGATAGTATTTTGCTACTGAACTTTGTGGATTCTCACATGTGACAAGACACTGCAATTTTTGCTTTGTTTTTGTTTGTTACTGGTGGTGTACGACTTGTTATGGGTCTCTTTCTGATGGTCTAGGTGCTCCAGGTTGATCCTTCTTTCTTTGTGTTATTGTACTACTACTTACACGGAATATATTAGTTGTAGAAATTGAAAATCTCCGGTCTGGTTAAGTTTTTATGGTCTCAGTGTACGAATATTTTAATTACAAAAACGTTATATCAAGGAAACTCCAGATAATTTCAAAATGAAGTTCTGATACTGGTGTTCTACCGTCAAGTGTGTTTGTGACGTGATATGTATATTCAAATTTGTTTTCATATTAATTCATTTAACTCTCTGTATATTCTAAAGTACAGTGAAAAAGAGACTGAAGCTAGAAACAGAATTGAATGGCATTGCACATTTTCCCCAATAATATGTAAACACAAAGGTTTTTTATTTTGCAGATTTTGTCGCAGTTACAAAATCAAATATTCTACTGATGAAGTAAAAACAGACTGAAAAAAAGAAACTTAACCAAGTAAATCAGCATGTAAATAACCAGCAGAGAGACATAGTTGTGTTTATCTTTTTGTGTGTGTTATACAGTACAACCAGGTTTAAGTGATGTCCCAAGTTTTATGAAACAAACTTCATGCATTCACAAAGTATTACAACGAATCGTGTAGCTTCGAATGGGTGGTGTATTTTTAACATGGTGAGGTCAGTAGTTCCCAGTCGGCTTCTGTACCGGTTTTCATATGTGGACTGTATGCCAGCTGAATCCGTCAGAACATAATAACGCTTTGTATTTATACTGGAGATAATGAGCTGTTTGCTATTCAGATTTTTATCATGAAACTTGTTGTGTATCAAAATATAAATAGCCCAAGCAACAACATTTATTTCGACCAGCAGTGATTAACATATATAATTTCAGTATAGGTAGTTCCGTGGACGTATTTAATTTATACACAAGTTCAAATGAACGCTAGAAGCATTTTAAAGCTGTGGTTGCGTTAGGCGGACATTTTATTATGTTTTTATTACAAGGGAGGGAAAAAGCTTTTGTTGCTGATCCTCTTTTCAAAAATATTACACTAAAAATTCTATAGATGAAGCTCATTGTAGCAGACTGTGCGAGGCTTAATGGTTTGTGTGTAGTGGTGGCACATCGAGACGTGGTGTTAATCAAATACGCTTCTCACTTTCAGCTTTGGGAGCGTTATAGGAGTGACAATCAATGCCGCTATTATATTGAATGTGGTCTATTCAGGAGGTGAGTACTGCTATGTTGTGCTTATTTTGAAATGAGGAGCGACTGTGTCTAAACCATGGGGTAAAGGGTTTTTTACTATACCGTTTAATCTACTTTGTGTATAAAACGTTGTTCAGTTGAAATAGTTAATTTTTTATATTCTTTATTGTATTAAACACTTTCGTTTGGGAAAACCTCATTAGCAATCACACAGTATTTTAAGACATTTACAGAGGATGTAAGTCAGATATATTCAAAGCACAAATATCATGTGAGATCTCTTGCTGCCACACATTTGTCTGACCTGGATTTCTGCATGAGAGTAGAATTTGGTTCTAAATCAGTTGTTGTATTGATATAAACATCCAAATGTATATGATTAAATTGCCATATTGGTCGCCATTGTGTCACTTGTTTTTCTTTATGGGAAAATCCGTCTTTCTCTATCTCTCTCTCATTTACACACACTCATTCAAAGAATATCGCTTTTTCAGTCATTTTAAATTAATCTAACAAACAAGAATGACTATTATCAGTCTGTATGAGATTTGGTTGTTGCACCATATTTATAGTAATAAAGGTGTTGAATGTTAGTTAAATACACCTACGAAATATTCCAAAAACTTCTGATATTAATGTACTAGGATGTAATTTGTGTGTGTAGATACGTATTTGATTATCACGTTTGTAAATTTAGCTTCCTTTCTACTAATGTTCTTCGCCTGTTTTGGAAATCTCGACATATAGACATCGTAAACTTTGGACATTTCTGGTTTATTTGTTTGAAATTCTGATTTTTATTTTCATTAATATAATCGATATCACGTTTGTGATACCTTGATAAATCAGCTATGAAGTTTCTTCATACGTTAAATGGAACTTAACATTGTTAATTCTTGTTTTACTTAATACAAAACAGAACAATATTCATTCAGCGTTCTTTATATCTTAAAACGAAGTTATTTGTTCTGTATGTACCACATAAACTCTCCTTGTGTATCACTTTTGCTCGTGCTTCTTTACACCAGAATGCCGCGTAGTAACAGGATTAGTCGTCTGAAACAAGTTCACATTCGTTTAACTTTACATCATTACTGACTTTTTACACTGGCAGTCCAGAAGCAGTACAGTTGTAGACGGAGGGGAAAGGGGACTTGTTTTATGATGTAACCCCACACTTGTACTGAATAATTTTATTTTTACGATGTATTGTTGTGACTTGTATCGGCTTGATGCTTAATATAATTATTCTCCTGCATGTTCAAAAATCCTTGGATAGATCTGGTTGTTCTAATTAATCTGCTCGGGATACTTTTCAAGGTCAAAATCTGGGATTTTGAGCGAACAGTTTCTGAAAAATGGTATTGGTGATTTGGAATCAGATCCAGGATTTACATTTTTAGTGACAAGAATATACAATTACTCGATTTATAAAACAAAACAAAACAAAATCATTATGTTCCTGCTGACTAAAACATTCTACATGGTTATAAGAATGTGTTAATTGAGCTTTGTGTGTGTGTGTGTGTGTGTTTATCCTTGGCCGTTTATACGTGTAGAAATGTCGTAGATTGGCCTTACGCCCTGTGCACAGAACGTACTCCACATAAAAGAACCACTATGGCCATTCATAGCACAATCACGTTCGATTTATCCGTCTCCTTACCTCCTGACTCATATTCATTCATCACTCCTAAACCTGGTGAAGTGACAGTCTTTAAGATTATTACTGAATGGCCCTTACTATCTTCGAAGATGACGTGTGTCCTAAACCTGCTGGAGTACCTACATTCATGATGAATAGCCTTACAGATGATTTATGAGTTTGTACCCGGATGTAGTAAAGTCATTTAAATCTTTTTACAAATATGATTTTTTGTCCCTCTAGTGGTTGTAAGAAGTGAACATTTTTTAAATATTGTACCGTCATGTTCTTGTATCCCTTGTTTGTTACTAATTTTATTGTAATTAAATTTCGCACAGACAGATATTGCTTTATTTTAGGTATCAATTTTCCGTGTTTCCTTTACGTTATTCATGACTTTTTTTTCTCTTTTTTACTATATGAAGTACCTCCTTGGCGTGTACGGGGATATGCCGTATTTTTACTGAAGTTCATGCTGGCGGAGATATGAGGTGTCAATATATTTTTGGCGGATCAGTGTATGTTAGCAAGTTGGCCAAGTTTTCTAATTTATCTATTAGTCGCGCTATGTAATTCCGATAATGCTTTACACTCTTACCATCACACTGGCGGGAAAATGTACGACACCCTCGATTTTATTCATAGGTAGGAAAACAACTTAGTGTTTACTTATTGATAAATGACATATATGAAAAAAAAAATAAAACACAGTTTCACCTGGCGTTTTAATCGTTAGAATCTCAGCAGTCTTCACTATTCAGTCCAGTTGCCCCACTCCTTGCATTCAAAGTCAACCTACTGAAGCATTCTTTTGTTTGTTAAAACGTGCAGTTTTTCACTTCTGTGTCACGTTTATCTGAATATTGCTCAGATTTGAATTTTTCATCAGATTCTTTTCAGCAACGCGTTTCCACATTGGCGTGGACAACTCTAAGACGTTTTTGAAACTTTTTTGAAATCTCATAAGTTAAATATTTAACACATCAAAAACTGGAGAAACGTATATAGAATTCTGCAGATGTCACGAGTGCTTGTTGAAGATTGGACACTATGATAACGTTACAAAGGTAACTAAGAACTAGTTAGTGTCGGTGGTTTTTGAATACAGTTGGAACATTGTTTTACGTTAATATTCACTATCGTTTTGTCATAACATCACTTCGTCAGTCGTTTCATTTATGTTTAAGACTCATAACGTAGCTAAAGTAATGTGTAGAATTATAAATGGACTTTTCCCTCTGTTAAAATACTTTTATTGTGAGCTTTAGGTCCTCTTACCACAACCTTCATCGCATTGTTGCCCGGTGTAGGCTTTGGTGAGAGGGCGTAAATAGCCAGGTAATTAAGGCACTCGAGTCATAATCCGAGGGTTCAAATTCCCATCACAATAAACATGTTTGCCCCTTCAGCCGAGGCGAATTTATAACGTGACGGTCAATCCCACGATGCGTTTGTAAAAGAGTAGTCCAAGAGTTTTGGCGGTGGGTGGTGATGACCAGCAAAATTAGGGACGGCTAGCGCAGATGGCTCTCGTATAGCTATGCGCGTAATTAGAAAAAACAAACAAACAAAAATGTTATGGTACAACGATATAGTGTGAAGCTGCTTCTTGCTGTATCTATGAATAATCAAATAACTAATATGAACTTAAGGTTTTCGGTTTTAGGACTTGAAGTATTCTTTTAAACTTGTTCTATTGAAGGCTTGGTCTTAGACCTAATTTACTGTAAGTTGCTGGAATCGTCACACGTGTAAAATTCTTTCTTACTTCTTGATTATGAAAATGAAACCTGGTTTATTTTTCTATGAATTTCTTGTTTCGTGAGATTCGCATATGATACATATGTAAACTAAACTGAAATAGTTATGTTGACAAGAGGATGAAACATTTCCTTTTCCAGCTTTTCGTTGTACGTATCCAAAGATTATATACACTGAATTAAATTAGTCTAAGCCTAAAATGGTACAGAAAACGAAATAGAATTTTAATCATAATTTATATTGCGCTCATCCTACTTATTAACAACAGAAATTGTTAAGTGATATTCATGACAGCCGTTGAAAAATTAGGTTTATACGGCTTCTCAGGTAGGTCTTGATTACTTGAAACTTAAAGGTACTATAATATCTGTTACTATTATGCTAGTTTTAAGTATTACGACCTAACAAACTTTGTTCAAAATATCCGTATACACAGCATGAACACGTGTATTACATTGAAGGATATTTATTAACTGTTTTGTTTTTATTTTAGTTATTTGTATTCTGTCTCTCTCTCTCTAGTATTTGGGTATATTTATTTGTTTTTCCAGGAGGGTCAGGTACACTAGACTTTGTATTCTCTGCTCTCTGGTATGGTTTGTTTTGAATTTCGCGCAAAGCTACACGAGAGCTATTTGTGCTAACCGACCCTAATTTTGCAGTGTAAGACTAGAGGAAAGACAACTAGTCATCGCCACCCACCGTCAACTCCTGGGCTACTTTTACCAACGAATAGTGGGATTATCGAACGCTATAACGCCCCTACGGCTAAAAAGGCGAGCATGTTTGGTGTGACGGGGATTTAAACCCGTGACCCTCGGATTACGAGTGGAGTGCCTTAACCACCTGGCCATGCCGGGCTGCTCTCTAGTATAGCCTGGTATTTCACAAGAGTAAAATGACTTCGAATTACATCTAGTGGTTTAATTCTAATTGTATCTAATTAATTATATAGGTGTGTGTGTGTGTGTGTGTGTGTGTAATACCGTGAACTTCGAGATGCGCAATCTGAAAAACAACAACAACAACAAAACTATTCAGTTTCATAGTTAACCAAAGTATTTATCAAAAGAGGTTTCTTATGAACGTCATTTTTTCATAATATTTCTTCTCTTGAAAAATAAAACCTAAATAATTCGGAAACTGCATTAAGTAATAGGTGTTAAAGCTGCATCGCTTACTTATTCGGTCCACGTGTTCTGTAATGTGTAAAACTGTTCATTATTATAGTAAACAACAATAGGGTGAAGGGGAGGGTTCTTCCGAAAACACCTGAAGCCGGTCGTGGCTCACTGGTTATCGTATACAGTCTGATAAGGAAGGTAACTGGGGATATATGAGAGATGTAACCCCTGTTCGCTAACCTCGGATGGAAAGTGAAACTGCAGTCAAAATTAAAACGTAAAACTTAGCAACAAATCTGGACGCGAAACCGAAATTGTTCTACTAAGAACAGAAACGAAACATCTAAGAAATGGTTTTAAATTTTCATAGCCATAATATTATATATTCCTATTATTCCCAAGTGTTTTACTGTACCTTAAAACATCGTATTACTATTAGAATACATTTCCTAGTTTTGCGTACTGTATAAGAATGAAGTACCACCACGAAATTGAGGAAACGTTCTTGAATCCAATAGACCAAGGGAAGACAAGGAAAAGCTGTATTTGACATTCAGTAATCTAGTCTGTATTTAAATATGGTAAATTTTAATGAGGAGGGCTAGCTTTCGCTTAAAATTACTTTTAATCTACATATATTTATTGTTGTTGCTAATAATAATAGGTTATCCAGTAAAAGTACCTTGTAATTTTTGCCGACATCTTATAAATATGTGCTCAATCAAAAGATGTACTTATTTTGTACACTTCATAGTGTGCTCGCACACACACATCGGAGTTACTTTTAAAGTAGAATAAAACGAGTTTAACCTGGTTTTTCAAATGCAGATGCACACTTATAGAGGTAGTGCTGTCGTCTCCATACATATTGATTCTTCCACATATACAGTATACGCACTTTTATACCCTTCTCTCTTATTTCCCTCGACAACTACACATACGTCGTCCACCTCCTTCGGAAAAATTATTATAGCAATCAATTTCGTAGTAACCTCTCAAGTAAAGCGCTAACCACGAGAAGTGATCGTTATGCGCAGTTTCAGTTTAGGGTTTTGTCCAATCTCAGTCATTAAAAGTTAGCAAGCCGTGTAAAATGTCCGCCTTGTACCTCAACTTCATTTAACAAACGTGTCGCTCACTGGCTTATTTAATTTGTCCATTCCTCTTCGTGGCACTAGATCAGGGAACTCCGTGTCTGAGTTTAATTGTATTTTCACGTGATTTTAAGATACTAGATAACTGATGGAAGAAGTGCACTTAAAGTGCGCGTGTGCTCAAGTACAGAGTTGGTTTCTTTTCTTTTTTTTAGTTTTCTACCATTTTATTCATCTTAAACGTGTTTCCATTAGCCTAGTCAAGAAGTAACTTAGTTATGTGTGTACGCTCACATCGTCTCGCATTCTGACTTATGAAGCTCCTTCCAACTTACGTACATTTCATTTTAAAAGACATCTTGAGAGGAATCTGTTCTTCCGTTTTTGGTTTTACCCTTATGATTACATTGATTTCCATTAAAATCAGAATTTCATTTCGACATCGATAATATGGTTTAAGAGCAGCTCAAGCAGTTTCTTGCATGTTGTGTGGGAGCCAGGTTTGGAGAGTGGTCTTATATGAATAGGTATTTACAAAGGAAAACTAAAGATTACTCTTATTTCTTCGCAGCAGCTGAACTTGTTTGCTTATTGTTTTTTGGCATTTAGAAAATTGTGTGTTTCGAAAGAAAGATTGCTGCAAATGGCGCGAGTTCTGAAGAATCATAAATTTTATACTGACAGTAAGTCTGAAGAATTTATAATTTTATTACATATATCTTTGGTTCGGCCACATTTGAGGTATTATGTTCATTCATGGACATCTTACTTTAGGAAAAACGTTGAAAAACAATTTTGAAAGTGTTCAGAGGAGGTCTAGAAGGATGCTATCTGGGATGGAAGATTGTCATGCGATGACAGGTGAAGATCTCTTGACATTTTCTCCCGAAAGAAAGAAGAGTTAGAGGGGATCTGATTAAGGGAATTGACAGCTCAATGCATCATCATTTTTCACACCTCATGGTGAGAATGGTAGGACTAGGGGATATATGGAATACAATTATAAATATTGACACGGTACGATCCACTTTAATCTCAATCATCCTTATTTTCCTAACAGGGTGGGTGACCTTTGAAAGGGTTTGTCTAGAGATGAGAAGGGTGCAGTTCATTGAGGAGAGACTAAAGGAGGGCTTACTAAATATTTTAGTGATAATGGCTGATCCTGAGTGTTTTATTTGGAAGTTTAGTGAAAGAAACGGTCTAAATGGATCAACAAATCAATTGCTGCCTTTACTATTGTATATAAATATCTAGTAAATATTGACTGCGTCTGTTTCTGTTGGCCATTATTTTCGTTTTGCATGTTTCAGATATAAAAGTTTAGTGGATAGATGTGTGTGTGAAAAAGTATCTCATATTTTTGTTAATAGATGTGTATACCAAGCTTAAATCAAAGTGAGCATGAACAATTTTTGTTGGTAAATAAAACTTTTTATTGTATTTCATTGTTCTGTATACCAGTTAAGGTTTTATATCTATTTGTGAACTACATATGTGTAATAATGTATTTTAGTTACTCATCAGAACCAAACAGTCACCGAAGAAAATTGTTGCTTGACAAAAACCTATTTATTCTCAATTCATCAAATTATTTTGTACCTTTGGGGTCGTCCACATATTGTGTCATTTTCAATAATTCGTGTTTTTCGTTTATATACAAAAGTAAGGTTAAATTTTTCAGTTCTTATGATTTTTTACACAGGGCACTCCCCATCAGTTATTAACGGAATTAAAATCAAGCTTGGTCTTTCGAGAGGTACAGTGAAAAATTTATTAAATTAAAATTTTAAAACCCGGGCTTTGATTCCCGCGGTGGACAGAGAAGATTATTTGTTGTAGAAGTAAACTACACTGAACTAACAAAATTAAGTTGGAAACGTCCTTGTTTAAAATATCCTGTTAAAAACTAGGTCAGACAACATTTAAAATTACACAATATACAGACTTTATTTAAGGCACCAGTCCTTACCTAAGTGTCTCTGTATGGTTTGGAAGATCACAGATTATCAGGAAATAAACAGCAGTGAAATATTTTACCAGTATATATTTTTTCATATTTCATCATAAAAAAAAAACCATGACCTGAAAATTAAAATAAACGCTGGTGCCGACTAGTTATATATTTTTTAAATAATTTTCTAAAACCATGGACCTGAATCTTTATTTGGAATCAACTTCGAATTATTAAATATTATTGACTGTTTATTTATATTTAGTTCATGTTTATTGTTAGAGTATTTAATTAGTTTAATGTTGTTCCAGTTAACAGTGTGATTTGTGAAAGAAGGTTATTCAACTTAAGTTCAGATAAAGCCGATTCATTAATTTTGTTTTTCTGTCTGTAATTTATGTTAATCAAGTATACACTTTACGTTTAAATATATTTTACAAGAAAAAAAAAAAGATATATTAGTGTCAGCACCATTTTGCTAATTTTTGATTAAAATTTTGCTTCTAAAGACTAGGTAAGGTATGGTGCTGTCAGACTTGGCATGGTCAGGTGGTTAGGGCGCTAAACTCGCAACCTAAGAATTGTGGGCTCAAATTCCCGTCCAACCAAACATGCTCACCCTTTCAGCCGTAGGGGCGTTTAAATATGACAGTCAATTCGGTGTTAAAAGAGTAGCTCGTGTAGCTTTGAGCGAAATTAAAAAACAAACAAACAGACGAAGAAACTGTCATTTCCGTTTACCAAGTTTCTTACACAACAGAGACATTGAACTGCAGGCTGACAAGACTGCTTGTATGTTACACACGAATACAGATATTTGCGTATCATGTGACTGGTTAATAAATGTGTGTGTGTGTGTGTAGTATATAAATAATATAAAGTTTGTTCTCATTTTTAACATTCAAGAATAATTTCAATTCAAAAACTGTTTGTAATTTATACTCGTTAAAACTATTTAGGTTCCGGCATGGCCAGGTGGTTAGGCAATCGATGGTAATCCGAGGGTCGCAGATTCCAATCCCCGTTACACCAAACATGCTCCCACTTTCAGCGGTGGGGACGTTATAAAGTTTACAGTCAATCCCACTATTCGTTGGAAAAGAGTAGCCCAAATATGTTCGTCCTTTCACCCTGGGGGTGTTGTAAAGTTACGGTCAATCCTTCTATTCATTGGTACTCCAAGAGTGTGTTGGGTTTTGATGACTAGCTGCTTTTTCTCTAGTCTTACACTCCTAAATTAGGTATGGCTAGTGCAGATAGCCCTCGTGTAGCTTTGCGCGAACTTAAAACAACAAAAACTCTCTTGATGCTTCGTTTCATTTTCTTACAAGGGTTCGTAGTTTGTTTAAAAAAAGTTAGTTTCAAATCGAACATCTCTCGAATGCCTTAAATCACATTCGTACTCTTGCTCTACGCTTCGAATATTATGTACATTTGGTATTCAAGTGTTCGACCTGCGGATATCGTAACACTGTTGCGCGCGAAACTGTGAATATTACAGGTAGCAGAAATATTTTAGATGTGTTACTCGTTCATTGACGTTGAAAGGTTCTAATTTTAATGACCAGCTAGAAGAATAGCATGTCAGTGGAAAACAACCGAACTATCCATGCAGCAATACTTAAAATATTCGAATATAAGAGGGATTGTTCTTATAGTTCTTTCAATTGATTGTCACTATAGAAAATACAAAAAAGAAATGAAGCTAAAGGTATAGGCTGTTGTGAAATACGTGTATGTCAAAGATTATGTTACTTTCATGCTGTGAAAAGTTCATATGTAGAGTCCTGAATGAGTATTATCTTAATTTCTCTCTCATATTAGTGTATTGCTAAATATATTTGGATTTGGCATTTCATTAAATGCTGGTTGAAATGGGACACGTGCTGTCGCGTCCGTTGATTCGTGTTCAATAGTTTCTAGAGAGTGTCTGAAAAGTCTGGAACCATAGATTTTTCTGATTTCAGATAAGTGACTTATAATGGCGTTTTTAAAACATAAGAAGGTCGAATTAATTCAGCTGATAATCGAAACTTGTTTCGAATTAAAAGAGCAGCATGTGGAACACATTCTGCGAAATTCATTGAAGTTCCTATGGTTCTCAGTTTTTCGGAAACTCTAAAGTACTTTAAAAACTGTCGTTTTCTTCTGTTCGTGGTTACTGTGCCTAACCTTTATAGAATAGTTTCAAGTAAGGCAATTATTTATATATAAATTCTTGTCCTTCGATAATAAAAATTTTAAAAGTAATTTTAAATACCCGCACAAAAATATATGTAAATATCAATGAATCAGTAAATATATTCTGGAGATTAAAGTTAGTTTAGTTTGGCTAGCAAAGTTCTTTTATTTCAGTGTTTCCATTTGTGTACTTAAAGAAAATTAATTACTGTAAAGTTCCGCGCAAGATTCTACTGGCCAAGTTTTGTTTTTAAAAAAAAATGGAATGGTGTGAACGCCATTTATAATCTGGCGAAGCCTAGTTATAATTAACTATACTTACCATAAGACACTACTGTTAGGCCAATTATATTTTTAAACACTAAATTCTATATCTGGTGTACTGGACATTTCAAGAATTAGAAGTCTTCTAATTATTGAAAATGCCTATGGTTCTAGATATAGAATTCAATAATATCTTATGACAAAGTATAATTACATATAAAGTAATACTGATTTGATAGTTGCTACACAAGCAACGTAGTAATATGTTAGAGCATTTGACAAGTAGGGAAATGAGTGTGTTGTATGCTCTTTTGTTAGCGTGTCCTGAGGGTAAACTGATATTCTACAAAGCCCTGTTTCATAGTGGCTGTGTGAACTGCTTTTATACAGAAAAATCTTATTTCATCCATGTTGTTCGGGTGTTTTTGTATGGTTAATCACTCTAATACAAAAACAAACACAAGAAAAACATGAAATGGGAATTATTTATCGATGACTTCTATAATGTTTAGTTAATAATATGAGAAGTGCAGGTGCACATTTTAATTTCCAGAAGAATGATATCTAATAAATACACGCGCGTGTGCGTGTGTGATGTAGAGATTTAAATCTGATAACAGTTCTCGAAGAAAGTTTTTTATTGGTCTTTACCCTTATTGGGATTTGTAAATTATTCATAAAACTGATAAAAAAATATCTTACCAAGTTAATCTAGTTCACACCATAACAGTTGTTGTTTGTATTATTTCTTGTTATAACACCTCAATCACTATTGTGCTGCTTTTCAGTGGCACAGCGGTGTGTTTGCGGACCTACAATACTATAAACCAGGTTTCGATATCCGTGGTGGGTAGCGCACAAATAGCCCATTTACTAGCTCTGTGCTTAATTACAAAACAAGCAAACTATTATGCCTGTCGTATCTCAGTCGGCCTAATGAATCCTGATATTAAACGAAAGGCCTCGTCGATACTTGATATGGTAGGTATAGGTATATTGTTATATATATATTTTAAGCTTTTTGAATTAGAATTAACATATACACCGATATTTAATAAACCAAGGTAGAAATATTCTGATTGTATTCACTCGATGTTTTTTTTTTTAAATGAGGTATAATTTAAATGTAAATATGTATAGAAACTTGTTATTGTGTATTATTTGTTATTATTTTTACATTTTGTGCATCTGGCGTTTCTCGGTACCTGTAACTGGGAGACTATATTCATATATATAGTTTAGTTTACCCATAAATACAATTATTTTGTTTTGTGACTTGTCACACTCCTGTATTTATTGGATGTCTGTAATAATTATAGATCTATATACACGATATTGGCAAACGTATTAAATATTATTATGGCGTTGATTTTAAAGCTTTGGAAAATACGTTGTATAAATCAACAATGTTCGTAATTGCTTAGCCCCATCATAAAAAAACACGATTTAACACGAGAAACGAGTGTTATTTTGGTCTGGGTAAATCGAGCGATGGTAACTAATGCAGTCACTCCTTGGTTAGACCTGAAATTCAACCTTTACACTTACGGCTCAAACTAATTTCCAACTATACCAGTTTTTTTTTTTTTTTTTCTTTTCTTTTGCTTTTAGTCTTCTTCTATGGTGTCATACACCGCTCTAATGACTGAGCACTTGCATTTAAATTGTATCCCATGACAATACATGACAATAAAGTGATTTAGATTTTAAGCCAGACATACACACAAATATTTACTTATACGTAAGTTATGGTTTACTCATGTTAGAGTTTGGTATATTACCTTAGATCTTGAAAGTTATAGACAAGTTTCAACAGCCCCCCCCCCCCAACCCTAGCGGCACAGCGGAATGTCTTTGGAATAACGACATTAGAATCCGTGTTTCAATATCCTTAGTGGGCAGAGTACAGATAGCCCATTGTGTAGTTTTATGCTTGATTACAAACAACTAAACAGTTTCAATAGCCCCTTTCAGTAACAGCAGCTAGTTACAACGTTCCACTGTTACGTGAACTATAGACGCAGATGTGTTTTTGAAAGTTCTCGGTGATGATTTACCTGGAAGTACCTAAAGCGTTGAATTGAACATTTTGAATGTTGTTATACTTAATATTATCAATTTTATTGTCACTAACCAATTTTGTTGTAACTAAAGGAAGCTTCGTGCATAGATAAGGAATTATCCAAGTAGATACTGTATCTAATTTAATACTTTATTGTAGTTACGTATATGCGATGCCGTTAAAGAGACGGAAAACAAATAGAATGTATTGATTCGTTAGCTTGGTCCCCTCGTTTGTTTTCGGCCATAATTCTATTAGCATCTCACGGAATAGGGCTAACTTAGAAGATTTAAGCTATCTTAAATCTGTATATTAAGCTAATTATGCTAAATGATTCACACAATAATAGCAATATATGATTAATGAAAAAATTTTAACTTTTACTTTTCGTAAGACTAACACGATTGATTTGTTTGTTTTGATTTTCGCGCTAAGCTACAGGAGGACTATCTGCGCTAGTCGTCCCTAATTTTGCAGTTTAAGACTAGAGGGAAGGCAGCCAGTCATCACCACCTACCGCCAACTCTTGGGCTACTCTTTTACCAACGAATAGTGGGACTGACCCACACGTTATAACTCCCAAACTGAAAGGGCGAGCATGTTTGATGCGACGGAGATTCGAAACCGCGACCCTCAGATTACGAGTTGAGTGCCTTAACCACCTGGCTATGCCGGGCTAATATATTTACAGAATGTTTTAGCTGAATGTGGGAATAGTTGCGTTGTAGTTGAATGCACGTGCTGTGATCAAAGAAGGTCAGTTTATATTTTGTGATACTATCAAAATATTTGACTGATATTCCAAAAATCACTATTGCAGAACAGATTATAAGAAGCGACAGTTTTAGGCGCTAATTGATCAAGGTGTGTTTGTGTACCTTTAATATAAAATAGACAGCAAATGTTAACACATTGATATGTATGTGTGGTCTTAATATTTCAGAGAAAATATACATTATTAATAATTAATATAATGATAGGTATATGCTTTATATCGAAAATGAAATGAGAACATATTGACATGTACTACTAAACTCGTATTTTGAGTGTTTGTGTAAATCATGTGGTATGCTAATGTATATAAGGTAAATAAAGGTTTGTATACTATATATACTGAGATTATACAAAGAAATAACCCAAATGACCTTCAAAAAGAAATGCGTTTTGGGTGTAATTGGTGGTTTGAATGTTCGTGACATACCAACCTTCCCACTCGCATCTGTTGTAAATCCATTGTATGTAATGTACTGGAGGAATCAACCCATCCACCCCAAAATTAGTTCAGTTCTCTGTCTGTGTGAACTTTTGAAACGTGTCATGAAATGAAGCCGCTCATCCGACATTAGGTCCTTCAACCGAGATTTCAGTGAAAGTTCAAGACTACGTGCATATTACTATGCATCAGAAAAGTTCATTCTACTGGATTTTGGGTACAATATTCAACCCACAAGCTGCTTATTTGCAGACAGGCATGAATGCACGCAGTCGGCTGTCATGGTGAATTGAGCATCAAAAGTGGTATGAAGAGCAATGGGAAGGGCAGCAAATGTAGTGATCAATCTAGTTATTTGTTGTTTTCTTTGGAAGATATGTCCGATTTGGATGGAAACGGAGAGAATACTTTGGATGTGAGCGTAATGTACCAGCTACACAAACTTGTGGGTACCATCATGGTGTGGGCTGTTTTTTTAGTTGACCTGGAAGGGTAATTCAGTAGTATTTATTTTATCATGTGTTTTATGAATGTCATGGCATTTAGTGTAATATTTTGGGCAACGCTACACAGTTCCGAATATCCACCCTTCTATGAGTAGGGTCATACATTTTTCAGCAGGATGACGTGTCGTTTCATGACGCCCATCGTCCAACAATGGCTTTTATTAACTCGCAGAAATTCAACACAGTTAAATACAGACCTCGAATTCTTGCAGTATTTGGAGTTTCAAAAGAATTATTGGTTTATTCCACCAGAAAGTTTGGTGTGATTTTTTTTTTTAAGAGTGTAGATTAAATACAGATCAGAGCTTGATGCTATAGTTGTTATGCTTTTGGTGTTATGGTGTATAGTGAAGATATTCTTATACAGTTATTTGAGTAAACTGTACACAAGTGATAAAACCTAAATGAGAATGCTTAGAATAAATACTAAGTAACACTAATTAACAAATACATCTGAACGATTTCAAAATAAACAAGTAGTACTGAAAAAATTCGAGAAGTTTCTAACGCGCGCACATACAAGTTAATATGCCATTCCTTTCTCTCGATAATGTAAATGCAAAGCGTAATTCGTTGCTCTTGCAAAATAAATAAAATGCCATTTTTCATTCACTATGTCCAGGTAACTTTTGGATTTAATGTGGAAATAAAATCAGATTTAAAAAAAAATCATAGTATAGAAATGCTCGTATTGTTTGTGTGAATACTAATATTGAAGTGGACACTTTGCTTTCTTTCAGTGATTGTGCGGTAATTAAAAGTGAATCAAAATAACAATAAATGTCATAATTGTTTGAACCTCATTTTGTGTTCAGAATAAAATGCCACAGGTGTGATTCAACCTCATCCTGTATACAGAGTAAAATGTCACGGCATTGTTTGAACCACACCTTGTGCTTTATACAAGTTGGTTAGTTAAAATAACTTATTGAAAAACGAATTATACCCTGGAAATAAATACTTGTAAACATTATTGGCATGTTATGCTTGTTACAATGTCCCTTTTTATGTAGTTTCTTTATTTGATCTTTTTGAAGGAATGATAGACTCAGTATGTACGTATTTCTTCTGGTTTATTTCAGCAGAGAAGTCAAAGACGTTGAACATTAAGTCCGTTAGTGCTGCCCCCTACATTCGACGAACCGCTTCTCTGGATACCATTTACCTGGCTGGTCAGTGGCCGCGTGACTGCCACTATCACAGCTATTATGTCCGACATATGATGGACAGAGCCACACAGGTAAAAACACTAAACAATAACACATACTCTTAATTTCTGAAGGAAAAAAAAACAACATAATAGAAACAAAGACGGATTAAGGTTACATTAAAATATATGTTACTAAAAACATCGTACAACATTTGAAGTGATTCTGTTTTTGCTTTTAAATTAATAACAGCAGCGTATATTTGCAGCGTAGGGAAAATACCTGTGTAGTTATGTGGATTATAATAATTCATCCTACACAATATTCGTGGTGTTTAAATAACATCTCAAATTCCTATTTAATTTGGACCCTTTTGGTTTATTTCATTATTGTTAAGCGCAAATCTAAATAGTGAGATTAACCGTCACTTATAACGCCCCCATGGCGTTAGGGCGAGCATATTTGATGTGAGAGATACGAAAACAAGATAAAATATCAATTTTTTTGTATTTAATTCAAAAATTACTGGTTGGAGTTAAAATGTGTTTACTGGTTTGGTTTATTTTGAATTTTATCGCAAAGCTACACGAGGGCTTTCTGCGCTAACCGTCTCTAATTTAGTAATGTAAGATTAGAAGGGAGACAGCTAGTTGTCACTACCCACTGCCAACTCTTGGGCTACTATTTTACCAACCAATAGTGGGATTGACCGTCACAATATAACGCCTCCACGGCCGAAAGGGCGAGCATGTTTGGTGTGACGGGATTCAATCCCGTGACCATCGAATTACGAGTTCAATGCCTTATCCACCTGGCCATGCTGGGCCTGTTTTCTGCTGAAGATTACAATATCCAGTTTGGAACTGATCTAAAATACTGAGTGAAATTGCTAATTTTTTTTTTTGCGTGTGATCTCAGCGGTATTTAACGGGGTAACTATAGTTCTGGTGGGGGTTTTGTTGACGTTCTTCTGTGTGGCTCGTATGTTAGTATGATAACGTGTGTCATGGACCCAGAAATGATTTAGTGCATAAATAGTTTAGAAGGACATAATCATGAAGCCGATCAGATAAAACCACTTTGGGGTGTATTCATTTACTCATGCTTACCTTATAATGTAAAACCTTTAAGCAAAAGAAAGATTAATTTAAAAAAAAACACACGATTTATTATTTAATTACTTTTTTATATGTAGGGTTAACAATTTTATATTTTTAATGTACATACATTATGATATATAATTTAGTGCTAGTGATTAGCATGGTTATTTTTAATGTACTTTTAATTGTTCTATTTTGCTTGACTTGTAATCTGAGGGGTTACCGCAGGGGTGTTATGTAACGGTCAATCCTACTATTCGTTAGTGAAAGAGTAGCCTAAGAGTCGGCGGTAGGTGGTGATGACTAGCTGCCTTCCTTCTAGCTTTACACTGCTAAATTAGGGATGGCTAGCACAGATAGCCCTTGTGTAACTTTGCATGAAATTCGAAACAAACAAATCATAACTTATCCAGTTTTACAAAACAAGTTCGTTCAAAAGCAATTTTTGCAGTCATACGTTGTAATTAAAACTTCAACTGTTATTGTGTTAACTCTTATGTATGTTAAAACTCCTGACACATTGTATATCTAATGTGTTATTGAGTAATCTAGATATTTAGAATTGGCTCAATTTATCAGTTTATAAATGGTGTGAGAATGAAGTTGACAGAGGCCACCCCAGGCAGAAGCCAGTAATGAAGTGTAGTACCTTTTGGGAACCATTTGGACACTCCCTTGTGGTATTCAGCTTGATGACAGTCTAGAGTAAAGTTCTGATCTGATATTAAATGTGAAGCTATCAGAAAACGTGCATATTTGATTATCATTTATCCATGTAGCGGTGATTATACCGTTAAGATCGAATCAAGATAAAGCCTGTAGGCAGAATGTGATTAGTTCAAACAGTGATAAATGTCTAGAGATGTAAACTTTCCATATTTGAATGATTATTTGGCATCTAAAAATCAATGCATGTGAGTACCTTGTTTGTTATTCTTTGTTGAAGAGCTCAAATGTGCTCCACACTAGCACAAGGAACGGTCAATTGAGGTTGAACCCAGATGCAACAAAAGTGTATTAATGGATAAAACAACTTATATGAATGTAACTCTGTGTGATATGTGACATGAATTTGTTTTTGCTGTATGCAAATTCCCATCCTCAAAATGAGTCGAAGAACCTCTTAAGTTCTTTCTCGTCACTTTTTATTGAACAAAATAACAGAATCTTGAAAGAATAATAAATATTAATTGTCCTTTGGTAAAACAATAACAACAGAAAACTTGGTCTGGCTAATTTGTTTATTCAGCATAATAAATGATCAATTTTGATATTAAGTTTTCTATAGTTCGTTTATCTTTGAACTCGGAATCGGAGTATGACGTTTGGGGGGAGAGGTAGCTTTCTTAATTATTATATGCAATAAACAGGCTTTACTTTCTTTATTTACCATTTTCTACAATTATATTGTAATATTCATTCTGCTTTTATAACCACATTCACATACCTGACTTTGTGCAAAACCTGTATCTCATGGGCCTCAGTGGTACGGAAGCAAAACGAAGAGTGGCAGGTATATATATAATGAAACGGGGTGTGTGTACTTTGCTAGGTAGATCTTGGGTTTAACGAACAATAAGTAGTATGTATATGTGATCAGACGTCTATTGCTCCTTGAGGCATATTTACAAGCACTAGTTTGTAGCATAGGAATTGAAGGGTTTCTTCTTTTAAATTATAATTTAATATTTTGTGAATATACAACGAACCTCACTGATTTTTTGATGGGAAAACTTTCTTTTTCAAAATGTGCATGCATGTGCATTTATATGACAAAATGTGCTCTAATTTTGTGGACAGACAAAAACTGAGCATTGTTGTAGTAAACTTGAATTACTGGTGTTGAAATTAAAATATGAAGCTATAAGTTAACTCACTTAGAACTCATTTCTAAGAGTATCTGTTAGATGTAGAACATATAGATTTATCAGTAAATACAAGTGGCAGGAAAAAGAGATCATGGCAAAAAATAAATTACGTTTGCTTATGGTTAAAACAAACTTACATACAATATTCATAAGTAAGGCCATGTAATAAATCTTTTTTTATCAGGTTTAATATTTGTTTTTTTAAGTCCACTGAATGCTCAGTTTGATTTTATTATTATTTAATTTGCCATCTTTCTAGCAACTGTTCATCTCTTTCCTGATAAAGTAATATATATTGATGAGGCCAAACATTTATGTTTAATGTTTAGGCAATTACTGATAAATATATTTTTAAAACAATGAAAGAAAAATTGTACCAGTAGAATACAAAATCCATCCACACATGCCAAGAATAAACTCAGTTTCTTTTACGTTGCGTCCCACACTGATATAGCGGTAAGTTTTTGGATTTACAACACTAAACTCCTGTTTGATTTCCCATCGTTGGACCCGGAAGATAGCCTGATGTGACTTTGCTATAAGAAACGCACATACTTTTAAATGAAATAAAAGTAGTTTTTATTTAAACCTAGAGATAAAATTGTTGGTTAAATTTAGAGACAAAAATAGTAAAATAACATTTAATTCTTACATATTGTTTGTTTGTTTTCTTGTTCCTAATAAAACTACACAATGTGCTTTCTGTACAATGCTTGCCATGGGTATTGAAATTCTGTTCTTAGCGTTACACACTTTCAGCCTTACTGTGAATCCATGGAGGTGGGGGTGGTTTTTGCACAGAAATAATTCAAGAAACAACTATTACATACTATTCAGTAAATTCTATATTGTTTTATGTAAATGTTTAATTAATGCTAAGAGTTAAATAGAAAATGAAAAGTGGGAAATTTGTTTTATTCACAGTTGTGTTGAGAAGAACAATGTTGACACTTAACGGAAAGTAAAACTACAGTAAAATCATCTGTTAATAAGTTAATTAGGACTGCAATGCTGTTTATATTTTATAGTTATTGGTTAGAAACTGCACTTAAGTTGGATAATCACTGAAGATAGAATTGAAAGGAAATGTTTATAAAAAATATAACAGCTAAATTCATTTGTTAACCAATAAATGTTTAAAATAAACTTTGCAACTCTCTGGTTAGTATTATTTAATGTAATTTTTTTCTCAATACATTTCTCAATTGTTATCATTCAAAAACTATTATGCCTAAGTTCAGTTGAAAACAAATTATATCCATTGGTCCTTTTAGTGGATGAATACGAGGCTGTATGGCTCAGTGTAGCCAGGTGGTTTGGGCACTTGATGCATAATCTGAGTGCCATGGGTTTGAATTCTCATCACACCAAACATGGTCATCCCTTCAGTCATGGGATCATTATAATGTGCAGTCAATCCCACTATTTGTCTGTAATTGAGTTGTCCAAGAGTTGGCAGTGGTCTTCCACTGCTAAGTTAGAAATTGTTGGCACAGATAGCCCTTGTGTAACTTTGCGAGATAGTTGAAAACAAACAAATGAGGCTGTGATGTGTTACATGAGTTGTAATTTTCACATTTTGAAAAATATAAGATTTCATGTTGAAACTCTTAAATGAGATTATGAATTCAGCAAGATTTTTTTACAAACTCGATACTGTTACTACTATCTGTGACTTTCAGAAGAATCTGGATGCCTATAAAGTTAAATGGTCAATTTTATTAAACTCTTGTACACTCTTGAGTAAAATTAAGAAAAAGATAGAATGAGAGAAGAAAAAATGGCTTCAATGTCTTTTTGTTGTTCACTTAGGAGCATTTAATGCAACTCATTTCTTCTCATGTCTGCAGTTGTAGTTTATTTCTGATATGATCATCAATTCTTTTATTCACATTAAAGGACTCATTTCTGAAATGAAATGCCACCAGAGGGCATTATGATATTGCTTAAATAACTCCAAGCAGTATTCAAGGTTTTAATATTTCACCAGCTGGGTTTGAAAAAGAATTCTATCTATTTCATAAGATAGAATAATGTGCACGCTGGTTATACATGTTTTGTTGTTGTTGTTTTTTTTTTGGGGGGGGGATGTTTGCAATGGATGAGACATGGTCAACATGATTTAAATGAATTATTTCTGTTTTATTTTCAGAAAATATCTTCATGTGCATCTTGGATATATAGTTTGAATCTTATGAAAGAAGATGGCTGACCTCAAAAACATGACACTATTCTTGAGCAGTTTTTGGTGGTCTTTTAAGTTTTGAATTCTTTACTGGTGCTCTAGTTTTACTTGAACAGTCATCAGTAAAAAATGAATTGGGTTTAATTGTGAGAGAATGTTTTTCATCACCTTTTTTAACCAGTTCTTACTATAATGAATGTATTGTGTATGTCAGTATCTATGTACACAACCAAAACTCCTACAGCATGTATTAAATGGCACCACAAATAAAAATCCATAAAAATTTTGCACTTTGGGTATTCAAGAGATTTAGACAATTATAAAAATGGCTTATTTGTAACAGCCATTTCTGTATAACAGGATGCAATTTAAAATAAAAGTACTGTTCTCACAACAAGAACTCTACTCTCACTAGGAAAGGGTTTGATTATGGAGGTATTTTTTAAATGTAGTACTGACAAAATGGAGTTCTTGAGAAAAACTTTTTTATATATATAAAACATTACAGTTTATTATAAGTAAAATTTATGGATATTTTGAGCTCTGTACACCAAATCATTTTGATTCATTGAGTTGTGTATGATTAAAGAGCACAATATGAATACTACCCTCTCCCCCAAAAATCCTTTTTTAAAAAATGTGTATTTTTTTCTAAATGTTTTTTATGAATGGTGTGATTATACAAACAGCTGCTTTTAATTCATAAAGTGTTTAGAAAAATAAGTTCCCTATGTAGTATTACATGGTCTTATAACATGTACGAGTTTTATGTTATGAAAGAATTACATCTATGAAGAGAAATAAACAAGTAAATTAATGTGGGTAGTTTTGCTTATATTTGTTACTAGTTTTCAAATATTTGTTTTTCATGAATTCTTTGAAATTGTTTTTAGTATAACTGTCCATTTGTTATTGGAATGTTTTAAGGCATTTATATGGTCTGGTATGGCTAGTGGTTAGATTCCTTGACTCGCAGTAGATTGTAGGTTCAAATCCCTGTTACACCGAATATGCTTGCCTTTTTAACTGTGGGGGCAGTATACAGCATCTTGCAAAGATATTCACCCCATAACAATAATGTTCAGCTTTGGTGAAATACAAATAATGCAAATAACTTTTTTTAATCTGCTAAATACTTTTAATAAAAATTCAAAACTTTAATGATCAAACATAACAATGTTATGTGTGAAGGAGGTTAAATGTCAACAAATCCTGCAAAAAATAAAAGTGGAAATTTGCTGAGTGCATAAGTATTCAGTTTTCTAAATCAGTTCTTGGTGGAAGCTCTTTTGGCAGCAGTTATTGCTGTGAGTCTTTTTAGGTAGGTCTCTACCAGCTTTGTTCATTGGGATGGTGTAATTTTTCCCCATTGCTTGACTGACACAGGTTTTCCTCCTCTAGCATCAGCTTTCTTTTTTGCCATAAATCTTTCCTTCAGTCGTGACAAGCTTCCTAGCCCCTGCTAATTGAGAAGTATCCCTACCACTATATGTGACAGTTGTGATGGTGTTGACTGAGTGATGTGCTGTGTTGGGCTTGTATGAGACATAACATTTTGAATTTAGATCAAAAGGCTTAATTTTTGTTTCGTCTGGTCATAAAATCTTCTGGCATGTATCTGCAGTATTATTTTCATGCCTTGTTGCAAATTCTATTCCAGATTTTAAATGTTTCTTTTTCAGTAATGACCACTTCTTTCTTGTCACTTACCCATCCAAGCCAACTGTATATAGGGACTGGGATATTATTGTTGTATGAAAACTGACTCCCATCTCAGAAATGAGTCTTTGCAAATTTTTCAAAATCATTGCTGGCTTCCCAGTTGATAAAAGAGTATCTCAAGAGTTGGTGGTGGGTGGTTTTTATAAGTTGTCTTCTATCTTGTCTGTCACTATTAAATTAGGGAAGATTAGTACAGATACTCCTTGTATAACTTTGGTCGAAATTCAAAACAAAACAAACCAAACTGACCTCAGTGACAAGAAGAACCAACTCACTTTATTGATGGTGATTAAGAGAAACATCATCCAGGTAATTTCAGATACAAATATCACAATCTGACTAAATCATTGATAAGTGTGGTGATGTTAAGTGTTAAAGTGAACCTCTTTTTATTCTTTCCCATTTACAGCTTTTTTTACTGCTTTTCCTGAGTATATAGGATAATGGTGAAAATTTTATTGTTTCATATTTTAAGTTTTCTTTAATTGTGGATTTAGCAGCACATTTATGATGAAAAAAAAAAACACCAATGGGCACAAACTGCTTTGCATAGATAGTAGAAGTTTACTCAGTCCATACAGTCCAACTTTGTATAGGAATATTGTTGATGTATAAACACTGACTTGCATCTCAGAAATGGATCTTTACAAATCTTTCAAAATTGTTTATTGCTTTCCCAGCTGCTTACTTTGGAAGGGTTGCCTGATCTGGGTAATTTATGTAATTGGTGAGCATTTTCACCTTCGTTTTGTACTTCAAATTGTATGTTATTTATATTTTTTGTATTTAACACTTTGAAGAGCAGTTTGAAACTAGGCCATCTTTATGAATCATAATGTCATGAAAATGTTACTACAAGGTAAAAGAACTTTATGGTCAGCACTCATTGATGAAAGCTTTATTCCCCTAAGCTTATAATACTTGAGTCACTTTGAAGCTAACTTCTAACTGAAATGATCAACAAAAGGTCTTTCAGAAAATCAAATAAATAAGTGATTGAATTCATTGAAAACAAAATCATAAATAGTTCAATCACATTTTTCTCTTTAACTGAGCACAATACCAATATCAGGAGAGAGAGAGATAACATTTTAACTCCCAAGTTGTTCTTTCCTAATTTGCTGGAATACAGGATCTGGTTAGAAAATTTTATAACTTTCAAATGATGTTCACAAGTAGACATTTTAATGTATTTGTTTTGAAACAATGTATTCAGTATAATGCCTTAACTCTCACAAACACCAATGAAGTACTAAGATCACCTAATCACATAGACTAAAATATTTGTATTTATAAGCAAGCTATAGTTTTTGAAATATATTTGTTTTCTGTCTTAAAATTTGCTTTTGAACTTTGTTAAAACCCCTAGGATAAAATCTATGGTTACAAGTATTTCAGTCCCCCACTAGTACAGCTGTAACTCTACGGGTTTACAATGTTAAATTAGGAGTTTGATTCCTCTCAGTGGACTCAGCAGATAACCCGATGTGGCTTTGCTATAAGAAAACACAAGTATTTCAAAGAAAACTACAACATATTATGGTTTTCCCATAGTTGTTTTTTTGTAATTTATTATGACTAAATTTCTTGAAAAAGTAAAAAAACCCAAAAAACAAAAGTACAATGTACTTGTATGGTTTTTAACTGTTTAATAATGCTGGAACATTTATGTAACTGGTGGACAATATTTTGCAATTTCAGACAGATGAGTGGGATGAATCAGATAGGAAGAAAGGACCACAAAGAAAGTCTACTGGTAATGGAGGAGACCAGTTAGAAATGAAGGTATCATTTGTCCTTCTCTGTGTTTTTGAGTTTAAAAAGGATGATTAATAAAGGTGTGAAAGTAGGTTGGTTATTCTAGTGAAGAACTTTATTCACTTTAAATCATATTACTGCATTAAAATAAACATTCTCTTCTGTATAAAGATGATTTTTGAATATTGTACTATGTGGCTAAACCTGTGCTACATTTCTGAACATTTTTATACCAAAATCCTGTTTTTTTTTAAGAATATTGGTCAGATAGAATAGTTTTTATATATGGTTTTCTGTTAATTGTGCCTTGAGAAAAAAAATTGTATTTTTTTAGAAATATCTTACAAATCACTACATAAATAATTTACATATGTAATATTTAATTTCCTTACTCTTACTTCAACATATTTGCTTTTGTTACATGATTAACATAATCAGAATATTAAATTTTAACTTAAGGCATGCTGTTAAGATTCCCTTTTATTGAAGTATTTTAAATCATGTTGCCAAGGAGACAGTGTCCAACAGTATGTCACAGAAGCTGTACAAACATTTTTGCAAATTTTGGACAACTTTTATTAAAAATGTTTAACATGAAGAAAATGTAATTTTTCAAGAACTAATTGAGATTAATTTTGTATCATAAAGTTAACAAAAAAATTCTTTAAGGATGCATCAAACTACAATACGTGCAAATTGTCACAAGTTCCATCAGATGAACTTTCCCTCCTAAAGCCCGATTGGGATGTATTTGTTATTTTTAACCTAAGTAGCTGTCATTGCTCAAAACTTCAATTCTCAAGCTGCTATGTGTTAAATCTAAAATGAAGTTAAGATCAACCATTATAGGACAAGTTTCAACACTTTCACATTTTCTTCAGTTCAGAATGAAGAGGACGTGTGACATTATTGAAACTTGTTATTCCATAATGGTGAATCTTCTAAATATGTTGTTTATTTACCTACTGTCGTTACATACTGAATGTTTTTAACGTATATCAAGTAATGTGCTTAAACATGGTCACTAGAAGAAACCAATAAGAAACAAAAACATTAACGTGTTTCAAGTTTCCTTATTATAGCATTACATCCAATGTTTTAATTATTAATTCACTGGAAAGTTTCAGAGCTGGTATTTGAAAAAGAAACAATTATCACCTGCTACCTACTGTATTCTTTTAATTTAGGGAAAGAGGTTATTGCAGTAGTATAAGATTTATTAATCAATTTGACATACAAAATGTTTTGTATAATTTAGTAGTTTATGTTTTATATACAGTTAATCTGTTTTATTATTATTATTTTATATTTAATGAGTGATTGTAATTAATGCTAAATGAATTGAAATCTTAAATTATTTTTATAGCTGTATAGAAAATGCACAGAAAAATTAATCAATAAGTAGATATGTGTATATTATGAAGGTATGTAGAGACAGTTTACAGTTTACAACATATTGAGTAAATGTAAATTATTCAGACTGACATGTACAATAGGTACAACATGCAAATATTTTTTTACATACCTACTTGAACATTGTGTTACAAATAATTTTTCATAGTATTTACTGTCTGTGTAAAATTTTTATAGTGTGTAAGGTTAGATGATACAAACATGCATTTAACAGAGGTACAGTAAGTAGATGTATATCATAAACACGTCTCAAACAGAATGAGATGCACGGATACGAGTAAACTTACAAATACAAATGGAGCAAGTAACTTTGGATGTGTAACTACAAGAGATAGGGCCCTTCATGGCTAGGTGGTTAAGGCGTTCAACTTGTAATCTGAGTCGCGGGTTCGAATTCCCGTCACACCAAATGTGCTCGCCGTTTCAACTGTGGAAGTATTATAATGTGACGGTCAATCCCACTATTCGTTGGTAAAAAGATTAGCCTAAGAGTTAGTGGTGGGTGGTGACGACTAGCTGTCTTCCCTCTAGTCTTACACTGTTAAATCGGGATGACTAGCGCAGATAGCCCTCGTTTGGCTTTACAAAAATTCAGAACAAACCAAACCGATCAAGAGGTAGACTTGTATAATCAGATCCAAAATAAGTAAAATTGAGGTGTTGACACACAATACGTAGGGGATATTTGTCTGTAAGTACAATAGGTGTGTTTAGATACCTTGATGAAGCAGATGGAAACATGAGTGCTACTGAGAAGAATACAATCATGGAAAGTAGACTTATAGATACACATGCAGACGGTGGTGTGGTTGAGTCATGGTGGACCAGGTTGCTACTCAGGAATGTCTTTTTAAGAAGTTATGCATATTTGACTTTGTGATTTCTTTTATCAGTACATTGATTAAATAAAAAAACAAAGTAAACAATGTCAGCTTTGTATGAACAAATGGAATATGTGTAAAGCACTAAATAGAAGAAAAAATCCTTCTGTACTTTTAATTTAAAACTGTAAATTGAAATTTTACTGATGAGAGATTGTTCCATCTCATTCATTTTTGAAAACCTTGTAGTGAAGGCACTTTTATTTTACAGTGAAATATATATATATATATTTAACTAAGCCACTGACAAAAGGTACTTTACGAGTAGATACATAAATAATAAAATAATGTAGTGACATAGATGTAGAAGGTAAATGCAGATGTGTAGGTGAAGTAAATAAACCTAGATATTTACAGTCGGGCACCACAGGTAAACTTAACATGCACATGAGATACAGTGATGTCAGTAGATTCATGATGTGCTAAAAACATGTAGGTCCAAGAATTCTTGATAAAACTGAAATAGAAACCCTTGAAAGCAGATTGTTCCTGAAGAAGAAAGGTCCACTTTTCAAAAGAGCTTGGGTTATAAGGGTTTCTATTTCAGTGATGTCAGTAAATTAAAACCTACACAGTGCATATATGCAAGTCTAAAAGATGGTATAGTATGTAATATAAACTGTGCATTCTCCATCTACCTGCTGTAGTTATTTTTGTAGGTTTCCTTCAGGTATTTAGTTTTAGAAATTATTTTCAGACAATTAAAACTTGCATAAATATTTTGAATATTTAATTAAAACTATTTTTGTTTGAAAAAACAAACAAAGAAGCAAATAATGCTGAAGTAAGTTCTTATTAAAAAGTAGTACAGATTTACAGGAAATTGCATTTTCTGAGAAATCTTCATTCATTATAAACTACATATACTGTAAAATATATTTATATTTTACAAACTATAAATATTTTATGGTACATTTCTAAACTTGAAAGACTCCTTTCTTGGTGTAATAAATAACTAGAATAAGAAAACTAAATAATAAATTTCTAAAGCTAGTTTATTACTAACATTATGCCACAATTTTTACTTGTAAAAAAACAAAAGAAATTCAATATCATTTCATTTTGCTATAGTACATCCGCCAAAGACTTCAACGGACCACCAAAAGCATTCATGGCCCAGGAGGCTACAGCTCGCACCTGAGGCTCAGTCCTTTTCAAGGAGACCATTCTGCCATATCAATCTCTACTCCTGCTGGTAACAATAATGGTTCCCTTTGCCCATCATCGCGGTCCACAACAGCATTACCTACTAGCACTTCACCTTATCAACTGTTGTATAGTGTCCCCACACATGGTGGGCCTACAGGGACAGTTGGCAAGCCTCACACAGGCCCAATTCCAATTCCTCACATTCCAAAGACTCCCTTTCCCCGCATACTCAGTAGTGTTGAAGGTTTAAATCAAGTAAGTAGATATGTGCTGTTATTCTTTATGTTAAACTTCTAGAACAAAATAACAAATGTAGCAGTTAAACATATAAATGTATATATAGCAAGTTGACTTGGATATGTAGATAAAGCAATTTAACCTAGATATAAATACTAGAGTGCAATTAGATTTACATGTATAGGTAGTCTAACAAGTATGATAAATGATGCACATTCTGCTGTAAAGTTCTTTAAGGAATGTGTAGAAAGTGTTTTCAGATGCAAGTAACTTTCAAACAGTGTAGAAATAAACATTTTTGGTTGTATTGTCTTAAATCTGTATTGTAAATTATAAAGAGCTGATGCTGAATGTGTGTGTGTGTCACTAGCTTTTGTGCATCAATTTTAAGTGTTGTGAAATTACCTAAATTGTGAAAGATATGATGTAATATATAAAACAGTAAATTGCATTACATCTTTCACAGTTTGGGTAATTTCACAACACTTAAAATTGTGAAAGATATGAAACAATAAATTGCATTGTATGGTCTCTATAGAAGTTGTAGAACAAGATAGTATCATGTGTTTTTGTATATTAATTTTAGGTTTGACTTTAATATTTTATTGTTGTAGCTTTAACTTATGGCATGCATGCACACACACACACACACACACATGAATGCATGCATGCACACTAGACTGGTAATAGAGAACTTGCAAAGTTTTTATACACACACTTCAGTATTGATATACTTCATATATTTAGTTAGTGGAAATTCATGAAGTGCTGATACATTAGCTGTCAGTAAAGGAAACAAAAGTTGGACTGATTTTTGTTTATTCTTTTATCTCTACAGTTACATTTATGACCTCACACACACAGTCTCAAACCTAAAGAGACTGAAAGTTAATAATAGTTTCACATGTTCAAATTATAGTTTTAGTAATTCCTCTCTTTTTACATATATTGCATCGTATCAGGAGATAGAAAGATTAGTTCTCAAGGGAATCTCAGGGAATGACGTTGGAGATGTAGAGCTTGAGAGGGTAAGTGAAATTAATATTGTATAAAAATGAGGAAAACATGAAAAAACCAAATTATAACAATATAGTTTGTATTTTTTGGTTTTCAAACTCTTGTATAATTTTACTTATCTATGATAATTATTTTGAATGTTGTTACTTGTATTTTGCCAAATATTCACCTACATATTTTTAAATAATGTGTGATCATATTTTCTACTAATATTAAAGTAGCTGATACATATTTTTGTGTAATGCCTGCATTTAAAGTGAATGTATGGATACTTTTTTATGGTTGTGCTGTGTTATGGTAATGTAATTTAATATAACTGTTGTTGTTGTTTTGTTTTTTTTCATGTGAAGCTCTAATTTGCCTGGATTTTCTGCCCCCCCCCCTCCCCCCCCACTAGCACTGCAGTAAGGCTACTGATTTACAATGCTAAAATGAGGTGTTCGATTTCCTGGGTGGGCTCAGCAGATAGCCCGATGTGGCTTTGTTATAAGAAAAACACCCACCCTGGCTTTTCTGTTGAAATTATAATAAAATTGGTTACTAGATGACTGTTCACAATTTTTATTTTGGCAGAGTAGAATAATGCTATGTAGGGAACACCAAGCATTATATGAGTTTTTTTGAGATTCAGCTTCATGTTTTGTAGGATCTAGATCCTCCTCCAGATGGCCACCGAGCCCCTATTGCTGATCTCTTCAGATCCACTACAGCCATATCCACACGAAATGTGGACACACAAACTCCCTCTGGTAGAGGAGAGAGTTGCCCTAGTAGTGGTGCAACTAGTCGCAGCCAGTCAGTCTCACCAGTTATTCCATTTTTAGGCCAAATGGACAGCTCTCAGCCTGTCAGTAGAGGTTAGTCAAGTGTATGTTTCTCAGTTGTATGTTGTTTACATGTAGAAAACTAAAAGTTGTGGAAAACTGAATGCTGTATTAGTCAGTTTAGGTTTGAAGAAGGCTTTGTGTGCCTAAATGTTATTGAATCTTCTTAATATGTAAAGACTGAACAGTTAAAATGTTGTGAAAAACAAGTTTTTTTGCTAATTTTTAACAGTGTTTTAACTTTTCACTCTGTAAGTGAATCTTATTGATTTGTACAGTTATTATTGAAAATACTGTTAAATATGAATAATATTAATGAAGTTTCTAAAGTGAAAAAAGTTTAAATTCATTTTATGTTAAAAGATATTGTTACATACACACTTATAACCAGTTTATAAATGAGGTAAGATACTTATCACTTAAAAAAACAAATATTTAACTAAAACATGTTTAAACAACATGTAGTCTTTCAAAAGCTTTTCAAAAGAAATGCTGAAGAAATAACATTTATACATAGATAAAAATAAAATGAGTGGTTAGTTACACTGTTTTTGCTGTACCTTTATTCAGATCTTCAGGATCAGTAGTAACATATTTTATGAGTTATACCTGAATAAATATTGGTCTTTTTTTGTGTGCTTTCAGAGAGTAGTACAAGTGCCTCACCTGATCCAGATTACAGTTTTAAATTTGGCACAAGTCCTTGTATTAATAGGTTCTTGGCCAGAGAACCTCCAGATGGGTGTGAAAAAGTAAAAATTGTAGAGGAACGTAGGTAAGTTTTCAGAAATGCATTTTCATCAGAAACACAAGTTGAAGTAAAATTTAGCAGAATGGTTAATGAATTCTATTTCACAGCTTTCTAACATCATTGTACTTATTTTGTTAGTAACATATATGTTAGATATTCTTATCTGGGTTGTCATAAGATTTACTAGTAGTTCTACTGTATACTGTACATGTAAGGTTTTACAAATAAAAGTGTACTATCTTTTGATGTACGAAACAATATAAATTATCGTGTTGCCTAGTAACAAAGGTTTCTAGAAGGTGCAGAAGTATTTATTGTCTTTCATATTTCAAATTTTAAAGTTTTTCTTACACTGATTTTACAATTGATTTATGTCTTAATGATTGTCTTTATATCATAAAGCAAAAATAGATACACCATTTTTTAAAATGATATAAATTTTACCATGGGCATGATAATTAGATAATCATGTGTGAATTCATGAGTTGAGATAATTCGTTGAAAATTAAAATACATTCAACTGCTGGTATTAGTATAATCTGCAGATAAGATAAAATTAGACACAAGAACTTAATTTTGTCTAGTGGTTTTTCAATAACTCAAGGATGGACACGTAGAGGGGACTGGTAAGAACAGTGATAGCCAAAAGTCATTATCAGAGTTAGTAGTCAGTATCTCATTGAAATACATAGAAAAGAAAATTGAGTTCTTTGAAACCAATTTCAGGTCCATGTGATTAGTCGAAGTAAAAGGTGGACATTTGTTTTGTTCAGTGAAACACATTTGCGTATGCAACTAAAATAATTATAAGAAAGCCACCTTAACATATTTGAACCAAAAAGGAATCTGCTACTGATAAAAGTAAGGTAAACACATATATTCTTATGATTTAACTCACTATCAGATCCACAGACTTGAATGGTCTTCATGACGTATCAAAATATCTAAGCAATATAAGCTGAACAGCAGTTGAAGTATGGGAATGAGTAGTCAAGAAATGTTTGTGATCTTAATATAGCAAAAATATATAGTATTGTCAAGGTGGTGTAAGAAGTGAATTTGATCTGTTGCAGAAGTGTATTCATATACATGGTTTTCTTGAGTGAGGAAACATGCTATATTGATATAATAATAAGTTGGTAGCAATGATTTCCAAGCATAACAAAGAGTTTTAAGTTAGAAGGGGTTTAAAGATAAAACACTTTATTATGCTTGTAAATTGTTGTTTGCCAGCTTATTGTGCACATGGTTTCCTTTGGTTCTTGTGACATGTCCTATAATACAGAACATTAATTATTGGTCTGATTCAGTTTGCTTAAGTAGATTTCTTGACCTCAATATTTCAACCTTTCCACAGCTTGTATTTCTTGGATAATTTTGTGTTATAAAACACTCTATGAGGATGTTCCTAATATCTGATTTAAAATCTGATTGGTACACTTGAAACTGTGGATTTGGTATTACAGTAAATGATGAAAACATTTCTTCTTTTACTTTATTTAATAGTATATTTTTTAAGGAAATAGGATAAAAAAGTTAAAATAATCAAATAGTATCATAACCTGCATTATATACTTTATTATTTAAAGGGTCAATGATGTTAAAATGATTACACTTATCTTACATGCATTTGCAAAATATCTTGTATTAACACTGGGTTTGTAACTAATACATAACGATGCTGTACTTTAATACAACTATAATTAAACATGTAATTTAACAAAACCAAACCTGAAATAACTATGCAGTTGAACAAGATAACATGTATTGAATCTAGATAGTTTATAACTCTTCAAAATACCTAAACAAATTTATATTTATATAAATAAATTAGCAGTGGTAACTGTGTAATTAATTCTACATCTAATTATCTGTTTTACTTAAGTATGTGTTGTTTTTTGCAATAAGGGCTTGGTCTCTGTGACCGATCTTGTAACCGTTTTGTGCTTGTTATAGTTCTTGTACTATTACTTCTAAATTATTAAGTATATGTTAATAACATTTGGCATATTATCATTAAACATAATGTTGCTTTCATTTACAAAATATCAAATTTGTTAGTAAGTCTTAAGGTTTATTAAGCAGTGTTTTTTATTAAGGCCTTTTTATTTCTTTTTGCATGTTGCCTATCCAACATGCAATTTTTATTTAAAATTAAAAATACTTTTTTGCTTCAAAATTTTCATATTTCACATGCAAAATCTTTATATTGTCCATGCAGTTTTATCAAACACTTCTTGAGAAAAAATCTATATCTGTTATTTTCACTTGCAAATCTCTTTATGGGTTTAATACAATTAACTGATCTCATAACTATCATACAAAATTAGGAAATAAATTATGTTTGTTTCATTCTAGGATGACAATAGATTATGACACAAAAACATAAATATTTAGACTAAATAGCTTAAATCATTATACATTTATATATATTTATTACTTTTATTATATTGACTTTTCAGCCATGCTTGGCTAACAATACAGAAGTTAAAGTAATGTAATGTATTCTGTATCCAATAATACAAAACTGATCTTTAGCCTTTACAAAGTGACCCTGTCTTGACTCTTTGTTTAGTGGACAACTAATCTTTTGTAATGTACTGTCACATTTCAGTTATTATACATTATATATTATGACTATTAAGAAACAAGTTATCAAACTTATTTTTCTTAAGATATAGAACAGTAAATAAAGAATTTATAATTTAAAAAATAAACAATTATTTCTTCTAGCTATGAGCTTTGTACTCAGGTTGCTGCATGATGTGGATTGCTAAGCCTTTTAAAATTTTACAAATGAAAGATATAAAATGAAATGTACAGTTAAATAACAAAAAAAATCATAAATTACTGTATCGACACCACAGAATTCAACTATAATCTATCAAGCTTAAATTGCTGTATTTGGGTTTAAAAAAATGAACAAAAAACAAATATGAAATTTCAGTGAGACTGAAGACACATCCCTACCTCCTTGAAATTTGGTTTAAAAGAATTAAGTAATCTCCTAACACATTAAAATAGCTGAGAGAAAACCACTAGAATGAGGTTTTTATTTTATTTTCTAGCTTGTCAGTATTGGTAATTTGAGTTTTTAATGTGTATGAAACTATAGACTTAGTATTTTGACATCACAACAAATCTAATTTCAACCAGTGCTGCATTAAAAATACCAAATGATACACAAAAATCAACGTTTTTTAATATTAATTTTTAATTTAAAAAATTGAATAATGTATTATGTTGAATTTTGATTTGTAATTTACAATTTGGTACCAAACTTATTGACATAAATTCATGAAGTTTTAGTTCAATAAAATTTTGAATGCAAGTCAACAAATGAGATAGCCTTTGACCTGTGACACGTATGGAAAGGGTTAATAGAGCATACAAACTTGTATGTCATTATAACAGATTTAGATTTTAGTTTCCTTATTTTCTCTTGCCTTTGTGTGTATCTTTCACTGTTTATGTATATTCTGTTTAATTCAACACTGTGATTTACTATTGTTTTTGTCTTTATTCTACAACAGGCTTAGACCTTGTTTCAATTGAATGCAATTCCTCTGTAACAGTTTTGTAGATTGTAATATCCAATTTCCACACGTGTAACAAAATACACTAGTTTTCCACATTATTCATCTTGAAGATTTTTTTAAAACAGTATAAATCAACAAGGTTTAATTTTTAATTATAATACTGCTATAAATGATTTTTTTTTAATTGACATCTGACAATTAACTATTGCAAAAATTGTAACACAAGCACTGAAGTATAAGTGAAGTAACACCACCCTGTGTTTACTAACTGTTAACTAGATTTACTCATTTTTGCTCGTGGTGGCAATATTAAATATTTAACTGTTCAAACTTAGCTATTTTGTTTCATATTGAGTTTTCACCAATATATTGCCAAGAAATCTGACCCTATAGTGAGTTAAAAAGAATAAAGATAAAATGATAAACAGTTAAGTACATGCAACTGACTTTGTTGTACCAAATATGTACAATATAAAATCAAGAGTCATAAGTAATTGTGCAGTAAAGCTGCCAGTAAGGAAATTTATCAATATACATGGAAGGTGCACTTACTCCTTATCTGATATCAGACACTTGATGGTAAAATGTTGAAGTTGGGGCTTTAGTTTGTAGAAGCACTTATGATGAAAACATGTAGTAATTAAAACATGAATATTTTAGTATAATGAAAGATAAAAGAGATTTAAAATGGCTCTTTGTAATGAAAAATTTGTTTATTAAAAACATAAAGTTGGAGAGCAAGTATGTGACTTTCAGACTTTTCTTAAACATTATCTGTAGAGACAGTTAATTTATACACAACAGGTTTTACACAGGTCTGATCAACTTAAATTTTAGCTGGATTGTTGAAAACTTCTTGACATTGGGCAAAATCGGTTTTGTCATGGAATATAAAAAAACTTTTAAACTCCTTAAATTTGTCAAAAATATTTTGAATAACATCAGAGGAGTATTAAATAATTCTAAAGTTCTAACACTACTCAAAGTTATATTATTTACCTATGTTTAAAAACTTTGGGAAAAACATTGCTAACTAACAGTAGGTAGTGTCAGTTATCAACCATAATACTTTGAATTTTATTGGTATATCGATGATATGGAGCATGAATGAACTCTCTGCTATTAAAACTGAGTTAGAATTCAATTTCATCATAAATGGTTTATATGTGGACCAATGTATGGTAATTATATGAAATAGTTATGTCAATTACACTTTGAAAATTAAAAGAATGTCCTGCATAAACCTTTCAGAATTGTAATGGCCTGGTGCACTTTTTAAGACTTGTGCAGAGTGGTTTGACATGCATGAGGAACCCTTTAATCATCTGTTCTGGGCTGCTGAAATGGCAGATTTTAAATCAGTAAATATTACTTTGCTGATTAGTTAATACAGTTTTTAAATCGAGGGTGCAGGTTTTATATTAATGAAAAAATATTAGTTTCAAAATAATAAGTATTTAACTTCAAGGACTAAAGGTCTAACGTAAGATGTTTTGAAGAAATATTATTTTTTTATTATTATTATAGTTTCCATTACCAGCGAAATAAAATTAACCATGGCTTATTGATGTGTGTTTTGTTATTAATACATAAATCTTACTACATAGTTGAAAAGTAACTTGTAAATGTGGAAGATTTAACTTCTCTCATTGATACTTTAAGAAACAACTTGATATACTTATTAAGTGTAGAAGCCTTGCAGTTTATAGTAGTTTATGAATAGTTCAATATTCAGTAACCTTTTTCTCTTTTGACTGCTTTTTCAGGAATACATCAAGTTTTGTGGAATCCCAGGGGTATAGACCCATCAAACCTAGTGAGAAATTTGTTCTTTTGCCCAGCCAAAGTTCTGCATTTTATCCACTGTACAAGAATTATGTATCACCTTCAACATCAGACAGTGCTCTGCAGCAGTTGGCCTCATCTTCTCACTCACTGGCTGAGGAGAAGCAGCAATGACCTATCTGAGACTCCTCATGTATTCTACCGTTTCCACACTACTACTTTGTTTTCTTCTTCTGGTGAAACCTGTAATCTTTGTTATGGTTGGCTTTTGAGAAGCCTTAATTTAAACAAATATTCAGTGGTTGATGTGCGTAGTCACAATTTGGGACGAAGGTGTTTCTCCATCTTGCCACCATCAGTTCTTCCTTTGTAGTCATCTGCAGATACAAATAATGGCTGTGAAATGTCCTTTAACAATTCACTGTTCACCCCCTGTTTTTATGGTGACCACATTCTCTTCAGCTTGTGACTGTGATGTTTAAACAACCAAATAAGTTACTGTTATTTTTAACTTTAAGATAAAGGAAAATTGAATCTGTACAACCTTGAGGGTCGTGGATTTTTATTCAAGTTGACAGTCTGTACATTTTGTTATAAATAGTGCCACACTTATACAAGAAAGTTGTATTTATGGTATATTTTACTTTCTCTAAAACCACAAGAGTGAAACACTAAACTTTGAGTTTTTTCACATATTACCTTACTGCCTGCATATGTTGATAACATTAGGCAATCAGTGACTTCAGTTCAGTTAGGAATGACTTTGCATGATTTGTTTAACTCATTGGATTTTAAAGCATTCATATGATAGAAATTTGTTCTGAAAATACTTGAAGTTTTATTTACATTAATATCGGATTTCTATCAGTATGAACTATCATGTTCTGGATTTTTTTTCTGTCCTAAGTGTATATTTCTACATAAGCATAAGATTTAGAGTGAGAATTGTTACTCTAGTTAAGAAAAAAAATACAAATGTTGTTATACATAAGTTTGCAAATATAAGAAAACTAATTGAACATTCTAATTTGAAAAGTATAACAACTTAGAAAAGATAGCATTGATCAAATAAATACAAAATATTGTGTGCATTGTGTGTTATCTACTCTTGTTAAGGCCTAATCCTATGTTTACATATTCTGTCTTGACCACCACATTTTTTATATCGCACATCTTCACCAATTGTGTTATAGAATGTATGACGTAACACTTAATATCTGTGTGTATGAAATGTATATCGAACTTAAAGAAGAAAACAAAAAATCTGTATAATATAGTGTAATACATATCTCTACAAAGAAAAAAGATGTATGTTGATGAACATCCACATACACAAATATATATATATATTATATATAAAGTTATCTCAGGTTTAGCTACTGTCATTAGGTCAGCATTTACACACACATTTTTTAGCAGTTTGTTTATCTTGAACTTGCAATTTGGTGAATTGTTTGACAACACTGTATCCAAACTCTTAAAAGGTGCAGTAGTTTAAAAGATGTTTTTGATAGCACAATTATATTCCTTTTGTTATGATTTTATGTATCTTTAGAGAGAGAAAAAAAATCTGGTTTGTAAAATGTTTTTTGTTTTTTTTCAAGTTTTGAATTACTGGCTTTCATGCATAACAGCTTATATTGAAAACCACATCAGTCTAATGAATGGAAAGAAATTTTCGACTCATTACATCCCTAACTTATTCTGTTAAATCTCTTCTTACTTAGCTCCTCAACAAAAATAGTACAAATTCTCTTAATGTTTTTTTTTTAATATTTTCAAATATACTAATTTCGTACTTCATGTATAAACTCTTGTTGATTGCTTGTGATGATTGTTTTTGTTGTTGTAAGACTGCTTCAAACAGGTCTTTTTTCTCTTTCATGTGATCACAGATTATCTTTCCAACTTATTCATGCCAGGTCAGGAAACATCTCAAGATTAGAGGTAACAATGAGGCAGTATTGGAGGCTCTAATAGTAATAGTTGATTTTTTTTTTCCAGTTGTTTCATTGGGATTTTTTATTTTTTCATACAATATGTTAGTGATTAATGTTTTATATTTGATGAAAAGAGATCAGTTCCAACTGAGTAGGAAAAAAGTTAGTAAATAAACATTTTCCTTCTTTTGTCATGGCATATCACTTGACGATAGATATGTCAGTCTGTATTGGTGTTATTATCTTTACCTTTACTATGGTATTCAACGACTCAGTGTATAACTTTACACATTTTACCACAAGATACCAAATTACATAAATTATCGTTGTGCTTCAATAAACAAAGGTTTCTATTTGTGTAAATTTACAAGTTAATATGCTGTCGTATTTTCACTTGATGGAATCGATGATTTCGAGTCATATTTGCTGTCACTGTAATGACTGAGTGAAGTAAATCTGAAAATTGAAAGATGTGATCTGTAGTGTGACGACAGGTTAGTGATAAAAACAGGGGTTAAAATACATGCCTTAAAAACATAAAAAAATGATACTGTTCAAACACCTTGCCATATGAGTCATTGAGAATTGTTAGAATTAATTATCTATCACTTGAGTCAAGGAGTAGGTTAAAACCACATGTTTCTTAAGTAATCTTATTATGGTTCTAAGTTTACATATTTGACTGTTTACTATGTATGAAGAACACAAATGTAAGTAACTCTAAATTAAATTGGAAAGTAATATGTTAGAGATAACATAATTAAAAAAATACAAAGAATTTGTTTATTTTAAAATATCAGTACCAATAATATTATAAATTCTGTTAATTGTATATGCAGTTAGTTCTTTTTCCTCATTTTAAGTCTAACAAGAATGTTACACACTAATTAAAAAGTGGGACAGCACAAAACCCTCATAAATATTTGATGAAATGAAAAACGTTTTGAGAAAAGTATAGTATTTTATCATGTAGGTAGTGTCAGGAAGAAATTGTGATGATTAGTAAACATGACAGTGCAGTTATTGCACTGTATAAATGAGTTCTGCTCACAGAAAACCATTAAAGTTTTATATTTAATAAATTCTGTTATTTCTGATAATATTCATCCATTATGCTCTTAATAAGTTGGTGCCATAAACTAACTATATGATAATTCACAACTATACATCTCAAATTAACAAATATTAATGCAATAGTAAGAAAGAAATATTTTTTGTTTGCCAAGAAATTTAGTTGTTAAAGAAAATGAGATGTGAAAATTGTCAAAATTGGTTCTACAGGGGGAAAATTTGTCTGAAATTTCAGGCATTTTATTAGAAATTCTAAATGTTTGTTGCCAAGTGTTAAAGAGAAGTGATGTATGATTTAATAGTAGCAAGAAATTTAGCCTGTTATTTAATTAAAAACAGTTAAGGTATTTAAAGCTCTTTCATAGATGTTATGTTTCAAGTTGTTTTCTTTTATCAAAGTGTCACATTACAAATGCTAATGATGTCCACAAAAATTAAACTTTTGACTTCTTTAAAAATGAAAAGTTAGATTCTACTGAAACTGTTTATATCCATGTCATACCTTTCACAAATGGTAGATTATCCACAAATAACTAATGACAACAACATTGTTTATATAAATATTTCAGTATTGAGATTAGAATACAAATTAATATATCTAGCACACAGATTTCAACTTGATTTGTTTTTTCAAGCCAGATTAAGTCATTTATCCTAATTTTCAGTACTAAGTCAGTTAAGGCTTTTCTCTTTGACATTTCTGTTTGTATTACACATAGTGTGCATGTTTGAAATTCCCAACAAATTTTAAAGGTATTTATAGTAATCAACATAAATATATTTTCTTTAGTGTGGGAGGTCTAGTTTAGAAACTTGCACCTAAACAGCAGATTTGTGCCCAAAGTGTTTTATTCACAGTACTTTAGCCCCTGTTTAACGAAACTGATATCTTTTTGAGAAACCTGCAGACACGTTTACGAGTTACTGATTTACTAAGGTATTGTGCAACTACCAGATAATTGTCAATTATGGACGATTTGTGTCAAAGATATTAAGTGTATGTACAAGTCAGAATCTTGAAGTGTTATGTTAAAGTTTTTATTTTGATCTCTATTTTAGATCGTACATACCTTTAACATCGTGCTTTTAATGTAACACATGATTGTAGACTCCAAACTCAACACAAAACCGCTCCACCTCAGTTATGAATCACTTATGAAATTGTTACTGTCAGTGCCAATAGAATAGATGCTGTCGGCAGGGGGAACAAAGTGAATTGTTAATATTAAAGCTATTGACTCAGGGCATGTGAGGTGAAACAAAATATATTTTGTAAAGGTACCATACTTACATGGTTTCTTTAATGTAAGTAGTGCAAGGACATGGACAATAGTGTATTTTGGTGTGTGTGTGATACATACTGACTTGTTTGATTTCTGAAGTTAATTGCTGCTTCAGTGTTCCTCCTGTCATGGTTGTGTCTGAAAAACCATCTTTTACCACCTTAAGTTGTACAGGGAATAAAACATGTAATTTTTACGTACTGGAGGAATGCCTTCAGAACCTGTAACAGAAAAGTTTATTTTTCCATCTTAGGTGACAGTGCACCATGATTTGAGTGACCTTACGAATATGTACATAGTTCTATATGATGGAATGCATGTGTAAAAACTTTGGTCAATGAGTACAAACTTCGGTGTTAATGGCATGTGGATGACATCGGCCCCTGCTTCCATTACTTAACGCACACACCTTACATGATGACTGAAAGCATGCCAAACTCCAGAGAATATGCTACCCTAAGTTATCTGCTATTTATAATAAAGGTCAGTCATGTATTGAACCTCTAAATGTATTATCACAAACAGCAAGTCTGAGAGCTTGCAAGTACAGACTGTTCCCTCCTTCATTTAAGTGTAGCAGAAAACCTAGGGTATAAAATAATTATAGTCACCGTGTCTTGCTGGCTATGTTTTTGTTTTTTGCTACTACTTAAGAACAAGTTAAAATTATGTTAAAGTGTTCATGTTTCAGTTAGTTATTTTATAGCTCTTCTATTTATAGATTTGTGTTTCTTATTTTTCAGAACAATGTTTTTCAAGTGACATGAATTGAATATTAAAAGGAACTTTTTTTAAAATTCATACAAGTTTCAAACGATTTTATATAGTGAAACTATTATTATATTCACAATATTTCACCAGGTTTACCTGATGTTACCAGGCAAGATACAAGAGCTTGTACCTTGCCTTAATGATGCCAGGTAAACCTGGTGAAAAGTTGAAATAAAAGAATAGTTTTAATTGTGTACAATCAATAAAAACTTGTGTAAATGTTTTTCAAGGTTTTATTTTGTGAGTTAAGAAGCAAGAAAATTTGTATTTATTGTTGTTGTTTTTTTATAGATATCTTGCTATTAAATATGTAGTCTTTAAAATTACAGTTTGAGGTGTGATTAAGTTTATTATTGCATAGACATATGTCACTTAGATATGTTGGTAAATATTAAGAATGTTTCATTTTTTTCTGTAGGAATTTTTGTAGTTAATTAATAAACTGTTAATTGTCATTTAGGTTTTCTGCTCGTTCATTGTTAGTAGTGTATTTAGCTTTGTCTGTATGTAGTGATAACCAGTCATATTGTGAGCTGTACAGATAAGGTACAAATTTTCATATATATATATATATATGCCTTAGAAAGAAAACATAATATCTTTCTTTTCTTGTAAGCACTATTCTGTTTCTCATGTATCCTTTAAAATTGATTTAGCTGCTATATCTAGACACACTTTCCTCCTTGGATTGTATGGTATAAAATTTAATATAATTTTTTAAATATGCACTTTGAACGAAAGACCATTGAGCCTTAAAATCACTGTGAGCTATGCTGTGAGACTAAGACAATGTTAGAATTCAAATGCAACTTCTTTATCTTCAGGAACCAAGGACTGGAGTTAATACAACCACAAAATTTTCAAGTGAACATATTTTAGCATACCATAAAATCAGTAATTACTACCAAAATGCTAAAATGCATAATAAAATTAAATTTTGAAAAATTCAGTCTGATACTTTTGTTTTTTATAAAATTACTAGACAAAATTAGGGTTATGAAAGTAGGGTATTCCAAATACCAGAAAGAAAGGTGTAAAAGTAAAGACAAGTTAAATATATAGCATAATTAGATTTCAAAGATAGCGTTTTGATATAGAATTCAATGTTAGGACCATGAAAGGATTACCAGAATAAGATTTCCATGTATAAACACACTTGTATACCGTCCTTTTCTGGAACATTGTCAGTGTAGAAGCCTTTGTTTTTAGTTTTAGTGCATGAATCTCTAATGTGTTTGGTCACAAAGAAAGTTGCATTGTGAGAGTTACTTACAATGAAAAATGTTTTCTGTGTATGTCAAAATGACTAATGAATTCGATTCAAGATGGAATTAAAGTGATTCTGTGTAGTTCGTGTTTTGTTGTTGTTGTATTTGTGGAACAGTTTCTTTTTGCTTAAGCTTAAGAAATATTTTGATAGTTCTTTGAAACCAAATCCTGTTAGAACTCAGTGTTTCCTGCCATAAATAATTACCCCGGTGAATAAAAAGAGAAAAAGAAATGAGAACTGTTTTGGGAAATCCTGTAAATGCCAATCATTGGGAGGTATGAACAATCTCCTGTTTATTTGTCATAAAATGGAATAGTCCATTTTATACTACTAAAATGAGGAATACAGTTTTACATCAATATTAAAATAAAAATGCTCATCTACAAAAATGTGAAAAAGAGAACTGTATACAAAGGCCACCCAATTTTAAATATTCTTTGTACTTTAAAGGAGCATGAACTATTATTCCTATCCGAATTACGAATGTTACTAGAATTAAAACGTGGTTTATTAATGATAAAGAAATAAAGTGTATTTATAGTGATTATTGTGTTTGTTGAACTTCCAAAGTTAAGGTTTGATGCTGTTTTATTTCCATTTCTTAGTTTGGGCTTCACATTCCTGATTTCATATTTTCCCATATTATCCAGTTCGTCTATTATAATTTAACAATTATCGATTTTTTTTGTTTGTGCTTTTTTTTTCCCAAATAGTATTAATTAATGTGTATGAAATATGAGAACTTGTCCATGTATTAATCCAATTTGTTCTGATCTTATGCATTTAGTCTTTTTTTTTCTCTGTATGAATGTTGCATATTTATAGTACTATTTGAAAAACAATGTCACATAAGTTATAGCAAATACTAGTAGGACTAGTATATACTGATTGATACTCATGAAGGGTGAACTGTATGTGTGAAATATGGTAGCTTGAAAAACGATTGATAAGCCTGCTACGTTTTCTAAAGTGTCTGTTGTGTTATTTTTGTAACACCTTTAACCTATTATTAGTTCTTTTTCTGAGTTGTATATGTATTGTAGTTATATTTCACTGCAATATTTTGGTTGTTGCATATATTATGACCTGTATTACCAGTTGTTTTTTGTTGTGATAATTATTCCTTGTCATTTTTGTGTCAGAAAATTAAAATGTTAGTAGCTTCTTGTCTTCATTTTTTTTTTTCCAGCTAGTATTATACATAACTCCTTAAAAGGATATTTTTTTTTGGTAGATATTAAGTACTGTTAGTTTATGTATTCCTTTCTTGCTACATAAAACTTATTTCAGTCATCAAGTTTCTGTCTGTAAAGCCTGTTTTCAATGCTACCAAAAGCATATACTTGCACAGAACAGTAACATAACCACAATGTAAACAGTTATGTTCATTTTAGGTTATTAAAACAAAAAATTGAAGCTGAAATTTTAAAAATAGAAAATCAATTTCGTAAGACAAAGAAGACCTATTTCAAAGTAGTATATATCGAAAAATCTTACAACTAACCAGGTGTTGCAAAAATTAACTGATTATTTGTGTTTTAGTAAAAGTGGATTTTAATGTAATTTTTTTACCTTTGTCATTTACAACCGATTTATGTTTAACATGTTAATATATATTATCCAAATCACAGAAGCATTAAACTAATTGCAAACTATTTGAGTAATATGTCATAAGTATTACATTAGAAGTTTAAAGAAAGCTAGATATTACTGTATTATTTAAAATATATTTTCCACTCTGCAGTTAAATGTTTTGACTTCATAACGTTACTACTGGTCATGTATAAAATATTAAAGTAATGATTTTTTTCAAAATGCAAGTTTTTCTTTTCATATTAATTTGAAAAAATGAGACTAGCCGCTTGTATTTTTAATTTAAATTGAAGTTCAATTATATTTACAGATAATTTAAGGGCAAAAGGGACCTGTTTATTCATCTAGGCCATCCCATCTACTGTATTAAAGTGAAAACAAAAGGGAATCCTCAATATCTGTGGTACTTAATTCTTTGGGGCGGGATTAGAGTAAATTAATCTACGAGACCTCTATTATTTTTACTAGCTATATTTTTGTGCGCTACCAATACCCATTATGGAGCGTGAGTATACCTGGTGGAATTTTATTACTCATCAGAACCTCCTACCGACCTACCCTCAAATTGAAAATCCTTTAGGCAGGATTAGAGTAAATTAATTCGAGACATTGGGCGGTGTCAAATACATTGGTCAAAAGGGTTTGACTTCCCGAGTCCAAAACTGGACTTTAAATTGGTACAAAGGTATGAGATAAAAGTTTGTACTTAAAAATAATAATAATAATTTTAAAAAATCTGAGCCTTGCTATAAGCCTTATATACCTTGGCTGTTAAAACACTCAATCAGCCCTTGTCATTCAAATATTTATCAATCCTTCTCTTAAATCAGTTGCTTCTATCGAATCTTAAGATCATATGCCCTGGTAGAACAATGAAGCTGTTTTAGCTGAAGATGACTTCTACTTTGCTAAAATTTATATTTGTGTCCCCTGATCTTACCATTAAATATGATGAAAAATGATGGAACACCACTATTAATCTTAAACACCTCAATCAGATGTTCTCTAACTGTTCTTTCTTTCAAGGGCCCCAGCATGGCCAAGTGATTAAAGCACTCGACCCGTAACCTGAGGGTCACGGGTTCGAATCCCCGTTATACCAAACGTGCTCGCCTTTTCAGCCGTGGGAGCGTTATAATGTGACGATCAGTCCCATTATTTGTTGATGAAAGAGTTGGCGGTGATAATTAGTTGCCTTCCCTCTAGTGTTACACTGCTAAATTAGGGATGGTTAGCGCAGGTAACCCTTGTGTAGCTTTGCGCGAAATTCAAAACAAATCAAACTTTCTTTCAAGAGAAAACTATTTCAGAGACCTTAACCTATTCTTATATAACTTTTTCATCCTAGTAGCTTTCCTCTGCACCTTTCTCAACAATTCTGTGAGTTTTCTAAGGTGAGGAACCCAAGACTGCACTCAGTACTCCAGATGAGGTCTAAATGATTATTATATGTAGTGTGACATTGTAATCGTTTTAATCTTGTATTCAGTATTGTTGTAGATACAATATAAAATTTTGTTTTCCCTAGGCCCGGTATGGTCAAGCGTGTTAAGGCGTGCGACTCGTAATCTGAGGGTCGCGGTTTCGCATTCCCGTCGCGCCGAACATGCTCGCCCTCCCAGCCGTGGGGGCGTTATAATGTGACGGTCAATCCCACTATTCGTTGGTAAAAGAGTAGCCCAAGAGTTGGCGGTGGGTGGTGATGACTAGCTGCCTTCCCTCTAGTCTTACACTGCTAAATTAGGGACGGCTAGCACAGATAGCCCTCGAGTAGCTTTGTGCGAAATTCAAAAACAATCAAAAAACTATTTTCCCTGCCACTAAAACAACACATTGCATGGGTGGTTTAAGAGATTCTAATGTTGGTTTAAGTGGAAAACTACTATATAATTTCTTTATCAGCGCTTTATCCATCACAGGTACTGAAATCTGGTTTTTAGTATGTAAGCTTACTGCTTAATTTTTGGCTGGAAGGGGACAGCTAAGAGAATGAAATTAACTATAAACGGTGTTGTATCTCCTACGCAATTTTTCAATTTCCAAAAATTTCGATATCTTGTAAAGGGAGAAAAATATTCAATATTTTAAATAATTATCTAAAGTTTTAAACAACTTTCTTTATTCTGATTGTTTGTCTCGATCAAATGAAATTTCGAAAATAATGTGGTGAAAAAATAAATATGAATTATTCCAAAACTTTAAACTTTGAAACGGTTTTATCTGCAACACCATTAGTAGGATCTAACTTAAATATATGTAAATAAGAAAGATAAAGTGAATTCTTTTAACGATATTTCAAACTCATAATAGCTATGTATGTCTGCGAAATTATAGTAAGATCTACATTTTACTGATAAGAATGAGAAAAACACCAAACTTAAAGGCTCAAACTGGAAGTCCGTTACCTGCGATGGATAGACCGTCCGTTATGTAGCTTTGTAATTATGATAAACAAACGAACAAAACAATTTACGACGTATGAACGCAAAGCGTCTTTTCAAACTGCTGATTAAACCAAAAGAAAATTTGATGAAATATCGTGGCACAAAAATTGCGAGTCAACGTTTCTGTAAGACGGTGTGTACTGTTAAAAAAAATGACATGGAGGTTAGAGCGATTTACTTGCAATCTGCGTGTTCGAATCCCTGCTACCAAGCAGACTCGCACTTTCAGTTGTGGTGCGCTATAATGTAACGGTGAATTACATTTTAATTAGCACTTCGAAATATTATATATTCCCCCCACGATTGAATTCCAAACGAATATTCACGTATCCACAACGACCAATTTACGGCATCAATTTTTCAGGGACGTGACGTACAATATATCCAGACATTTCTTTACAAAATTATTATAAAATTTAACATATCGTCCTTTTTTACTTCCAATTTATTCTTGTAACAGTTTCTAACAAGTGCTAATGTTCGGAGACAACTGTACTATAGGTGTAGTAAAAAGGAAAATGAAATATATTACATTTACAAGTTAAATTGCCTAAACTACTTCACGCATTAGTACTATATTAAACTAGTAGAATATACGTTTTTTTACTTTTAATTCCTGAAGAATGTTATTATCAAATTGAAAATACAAGACGAATCATTAATTTCTTTAAAAATGAGCGTAAAGTAGTACTGGTACACAACCAGTTTCCATTGTTTACTAGGGTAAGTCAGTAGTATGAACAACAAAATAGCCCATAATTTTTAATCCAGTCTCTTTATACAGATAGTGTTATGTACTATTGTTTTGTTTGTTATGAAGTATCAGCTTACACAACAGCGGACTATTTGTGCTGTGCCCACAATGTTTATGGAAACCCGAATTTTAACACAGCTACTGGGGATATAGTAAATTTAATATGTGTGTTTTCTTATAGCAAAGCCGCATTGGGCTATCTGCTGAGTCCACCGAGAAGAATCGAAACCCTGATTTTAGCATTGTAAATCCGTGGACTTACCGCTGTACCAGCGGGGAACACATTAAAATAAAAATTTACTTTCAAATTTCTTTTATTGTTAAGTTAACGCTTTTATTAGATCCATTTGTGTATTTTAATAGCGTAGTAGCTTTTTTGTTTGTAAATATGTTTGCGACGCATAACGCATTCTTCATTTTTTCTCGCGAATTTCATCAATATTGCTAAGATGCACAAGTAGTTCTCCACTTCCAATGACCTTCCAATGTTTTCTAACCAACTGATGGACCAGTTTAGACAAGACACTGACTACAGAAAACAGCCAACTTTCTTGAGGTGTTAAATAAAATGAGAATTACCAAAATATGCTGCATTTTTAGTAAAAAATCCTCAAGCGTTGTTATCGACACATGACAGGTAAAATATGCTAACCATTGGGCGATGACATAATGTCACAAGGTAATTAATGGACCGATAATTGTTTACATCACTAATACATTACGAGACGACATAAAGAATCAAACGATGAGCCTGTACAAATATGTTACATGGTTTTTGTATTACATTGTTTTTATCTGAAATTTTTATGTAAAAAAGTTTATCTTGATAGGTACGTTCAGAGGCAGCTTTAGAACATTTAGAAAAAAAAATCTGTGCTCTCAATATTTTCATCATTTCTTCATCTGCAAAGTGTGAAAAAAGGAAAAACTCCATTGAAGAGGAAGTTAGAAGCATCTCAGCTTCAGATGGTATATTATGTTTGTTTTTAGTGAAAATGCAATGTTTAGTTACCGTCTAATCGTGACTGACTGATCACTAAGAATCCAAGGTCCATTACTGTCACTTTTGCAGAATGTTATGGAGTTTGAATAAGTGTGAGAAGTATCAAAACACTTCTTTATTTTAAATGTTTAGATTACATAACTGGTGTTCTGTTTAAAGCACTTAAGGACGTTATGTTCAACAAGAACACAATTTGAATACTTCAATAACTTGTACATCTACAAGAATGATTGGTTCAAAAGGAAACTGAAACTAAGGAGAGGACCCCTAGTGGCACAGCGGCATGCCTGCGGACTTACAACACTAACAAATGAATTTCGATACCCGCGATGGGAATAGCGCAAACAGTCTCTTCGGTAGCTTTGTGCTTAATTACAAACAAATGAATTCATTTTTATTCTCCGAAAACTTTCAAATGTCTACGTCAGATGTTTGAACCACCTCATAATTTCGTGTTTGGAATACTTTTGTAAATTTTGAAACATTTTTTTCCGGGGGGATGTTTGAACGTTTAAAACAAAATAACTAATAACGAAATTATACATGAAAGATTGCTTCGAGTAATGGATCTCATGGTTTTGAGCATGTGAACTTGAAGAATGAAATATTCAACAAAGTTTGACCGTGATGTTTTTGTCCAAACACTTAGTTAAAATATGTATGGCCACTGCTTGGAAAACTCATAAATTCATCCATTATGACTAGTAACATTCTATCGCACAGATATTTTTTTTTCAAAAATGTTTTAATTCACCATAAGTAAAACAGGTGGTTCCATTGTTTTTCGTGGTGACGAAATGCAATCTTTTTGTTAACCTGAAGATGACCTAAAAACGTCAAAATGTTCTTCTATACTTTATTTTAATAAAAATGTTAATACCCATACCAGCTGTCTTTAGAATACCTTTCATTGTTTTGTGTTTATTGTTTCAAGCGTTTAAAGTAACTTATTTTTGACATATTTTTTGTAACTGAAACTGACCTTTCAACAGTTTTATTTACTGTGCTGCTATCGTTATGATGCGATATCTTGACATACGACGATTTCAATGTTTTTCTTTTTTGGTAACCTTTATTTTGCTTTCGATTATTACGTTTAAATCAGGTGATTTTTATTGATGTATTTTAAGTTTCTCAATTTCATCTTGCTCTTTGAAGATAAGCTGCAAATCTTTTTTTTTTTTTTTTGATGACGAGAAACCCACTTGAAATAAAAATGTATCTCAGAACCTGAAGATGATCTAGGAAGGTCGAAACGTCGTTCTCTCCTTATCAATAAAAGTGTTAAAACCCATACTAACCGTTCTGAGATACAAGTTGCAAATCTATATACTAATTTTAAGCAAAACTATCGTTTAACATGCAGAACATTTCTGCCTATATCAAATAATTTGTAACCATAATGACATTAATTTTTATTATTTTGTGATCACTTTTATTGTATGGAAAATACCTGTACGTAAACGCTGAAATATATTTCAAATTCATTTGGTGTCTGCAAAAATAAACAACTTGTCAATAATATTCGACTTTGGTGTATTTTATTAACAAATTCCCCTAAGGGAATGTTGAATGGTCGATATTTTTTATTTAGTACTGTGTCACAAATGATAATTTTTGAAACAATGTCTTAGAAAACTAAAATTCTTAATTTCATGTGAAGAGAAGGCTGAATTAAATATTATAAATGAACAGTTATTAGCACTTTTTGCCTTCAGATGGCACAGCAGTTAGTTTGAAAACTTAACTCTTAAAGACGTTAACCAAAGATTGATCTTTATATGCAAAAACGATGACCGAAGGAGGTCGAAACGTTGTTCGCTCTTCTATGTAAAAGTGTTTTCTCAGCCCAAACGAGCCGTTTTTGCATATAAATTTCTCAACAAGTGGGTTTCTCGTCGTCTGATTGATCTGCATTATACAAAGGAAACTCAGTTGGCAGTCTGTTGTCTTAAAACTGACAGATTCAGTACCTCTTCAGGTTTTACTATCTGTCTGCACGAGATAAAGAAGCAAAAAAATAATGCTATATATTAATTTTAAACATAAGATTTTAATCATAAGCAAGATACTGCCCTGTTCTTTAATTTTCGTACACTATTTCACTTCAGTCAGTAATTAGAAAGTGGAGAGAAGCAGTTATATCATTACCATTGTATATACAGGTATATCGTGCTTTCTACCTCCTATAGTCATGTTTCCAAATGGCTCAGCCTTAAGCTTGAAGACTTATAACGTTAAAACAGTGGTTTTATACCTTTTGTAAGCACAGCAAAGGTATCCTATTGTGTGACTTTGTGCTTAATTATTCACAAACAAACGAACAAAGTTGCATATAAATAAAATAAATCGGTTATTTTACTTTTGGTGTTGTAAAGGCGATGACACGTTATTGGAAGAGTCATTAAGGTAATCTTGTTTTAATTGCTTTGATGACACCATAATATCATTTGTTGACCGAGTCTGACATTGACTAAATATAACGGTTGACCAATGTTGTGAGAGAATAAAGGTCACAAAGTGAAGTTATCAATAGGACAAATAAAACAATTTTTACCTGTTATATTCCGGAACGCTTCATGTGAACAGTTTCACTAGGAGGCCGCAAATTGAAGACTTAGATTTAAGATCATTGTGATTAGTTCGAAGAAAGTCTCTCCCGAGAGAGAAAATGTTTTGGGACCAGATACAGCCCAGTAGGTGCGACTGCTTATTGTGTATAGAAGTATGTACATTATATTTTCTGTTTAGTTATTTTAATTTCATCGATTTTATTCAGACTCTTAAAACTTGTTTATTGTCTGATATACAGACTATAGTATTTGTGGTTACAACGTTTCACCAGGAACTACAGCTACATGAAGTGAACCGATAAACTAGCGGTTGGATACACTCGTATTTGATTGATTGAGTTTAACAGGATTGCAGGACATAAAAAAAAGATGTTGCAAATGACAATCCAGCAAAATATTTTTATTGTTAAATGTTATATATCTTAAAAATCACAACTAATATTTAGTCTTTACTACTAGCTTCTCCATTGTAGGTATGATGAAATTTATAATATGTATTGGACTGATTACTTACATTTAACCCCAAATGCGTTTTTGTTTGAATGGAAGGGCATTGCACTATTGATCCTGGATGGCCATAACCATCTTTTTGTTTCCTTGATACATTTGTATTGTACAAAGATTAATTATGAAGGTTAACCTTTTCAAAGTGCTATGCTTTTAACCCTATTTTTAATGAGGATTATAGTCATATAGACTATTTTGGGATCATCTTTATAATTCTTATTAAAAACGTATTAAACATGTGATAGATGACCCATGATATAAGTACAATCTGAGCTCTGGCTAAGTATGTCAGTGTAAAGATTCTAATTTCTTCCTCGTTGTCTTGTGTGCTCAGATGTAAGTACCACGTTGTTTCTGCTTATTCGTACAGTATTTCTCCTCTTGATGATCTCACAGGCTTAGAGTTGAACAATAACCTTCTCTCTTTTTTTTTTTTTTTCTCTGTAGGTGACAGGCAACTGTACTTAGGATGAATGGATCTAAACTAATTGAGCTGTATAGTTTATATGACGAAGCCACACTTTTTTTAGGGTTAGGTGAATAATATTTCTAATTTTTCTTTATTACAGAACTTGTAAAGGTTGTTTGATCACCAACTAAAGCAAGGAGGTGTGGGGCATTGCAGAAAAACACTTAACAATAACAACACAAATATTCTGATTTTAATTGTAGTTATTACTTACATAAGTTTTGTAATGCTCCAATATTTTGCCAGACTTGGATACAACAGTTCTCTGCCGATAAGATTTCCACACAAATATACTTAGCAATGACGTACCTGACAGTTGTTAGGATTATGTATTAATGTTTCTAATCAAGCACTTTCTTACAGTTTAAGAAAATATACAGTGTTTGTTAAGTAGATTAGATATTATCCAGTATGTAAATGTCAGAGAAGCGCTACACACTCCCAGTGGAAGAAAGCAAAGAATTCCATTGCTATTTATTTCGGTATTTCTACGTCTCAGTATAAACTATTCAGGCCAAACGTATATATATATATATATATACTAGGGCTCGATGAAATTTCGAAGGTTGTGTTGCTGTTTAAATTTCGCGCAAAGTTACACGAGGGCTATTTGCGCTAGTCGGCCCCAATTTAACAGTGTAAGACTAGAGGGAAGGGAGATAGTCATCACCACCCACCACTATGCCTTGGGCTACTATTTTACCAACGAATAGTGGGATTCACCGTCACATTATAACGCATCCCTGGCTGAGAGGACCATCATGTTTGGTGTGATAGGTTTCGAACCCGCGCCCCTCAGATTACGAGTAGAGCGCCCTAACCATTGGCATGAACTTCGAAGGTAACACCAATCTTTGATAAAGAATGTCTTTTTTTATGTTATCATTAAATCCCTTGTCGTCTATGCAGAAGAAGAAATTACATGTCATCATTATTTAATAGCAGTGAGGTTGATTTTCGAGAACAATCAACTTATTTACATGTAATTATGTCGTACAGTCTATCTTATTTCAAGGATTCTTCCTATTTGATAATAATCAATCATTTAGGGTGGTTAGTTGTTTCTCAGATTCTCCAGCCTTAACTACACGGTCAGAAGAAAAAAGTAAATCATTCCCTTGAAAAATTCTATGTTACCCACAGACATTGAGTAACTTTAGTTTTTTACTTTGTTTGTATCTTTTATGAAGGAATATTTAATAGTATTATAATAATATAATTAGACATTTTCTAATGAAATACAACAAGATATTGTATTAAATATGTATTACATAGAAAAGTGAAAGAAGTAGAAAAATCGTGCTGTTTAATTAATTTATACATATGCTTAAAACTGCATAACATGTAAGATAAATCTAATAGCAGAAATTTCAACCTTGAAATAACATAAAAGAAAATGTAATGGTATTTTAAGATCATTAGTTTTAACTAGGACAGATGGAGTCTTTATTTTATTAAGTATACATTACGACTTCCTGGATGTAAATTGTAAAGCTTATTTAGCACAGTCAATAGATTGTGTTTGTTATCAAGAAAAGTTCTGAGTCTTAGGTATAAGAGTTCATCAGTCGCAGCTACAAATAAATTAATTTCTTTTCCATTATTGTAAACGTATTGAAGTGAATTTTTATTAATAGAAAAGGTTCGTATTTCAGAATAAGTCCAAGTAATCAAGAACCTTGCACTGTCCAAAGCAGATTTGTTTTTAATGCTTGATAGCACCTACTAAACCAATTATGTTTGTTGTATTCGACTGGTTACACCGATATTCACCAGAAAAAGATCAAGCACCAACAAAATGCTGGTTCTGTTGGTATTATTCGGATAATAATTTGTAAACGCAGAGAAAAAAAATAAAATGGTTTCTTTGTTTGTAGAAACTATAAGGTTAACCTGTTTTACATAATTATTTCTACTGGCTGCTAAGTGAAGGAGTTTTCAAAAGTTTCACATCAGGGACAGAGAAGATCAAAGCGACACCTGGAGTAAGAGAGTCAGGAAGACATCCTATTTTTATGCTAGACCAAAGTCCTTGTGCAGAATCTCATAATACAAAGATTCATCATTTTGTGGAGTATTCAAATAGCAAAAATAATAAAACCATATTTACTTGAGCTATAGTAAGACAATAAATTTACGTTTTAGATACATTAGTTCACAACTGTGATTTTAACTTTGAACGTGAAGTTTGCAACAAACTTACTTTTAAAAGCTATGTCTATGTACTAATAGTGTTTACATTAAATTTAATCAAGGTCTTAGTCCGCTTCTCAAAAACCAACGAATTCTTGCATAAAGGGTTCGACAACATCAAGCAAATCTTATGTAAAAACAATCATATCTATTTCATTAAATAAGTAGTTCTGACATACGACGTATCTAACTGTGCAGTTTTTGTACATTGCTATACATTCTTTACATGTTAAATAGCAATTATCCCTTCTTTCACCTAACCCTAAAGAAGCTGTCTCATTTGAGTTTCATCTTTTGAGATAGAGAAGTCACATAACGTTTTAGTTTCATAGAATGCCACCAGAGGGTAGATAGTTCCAGTGCTAGCTACTACGGTTGTTATCTCCAATTTGCTGTACTAGGGGACAGATAGTTACAAACTAAAGAGAGCTGTTTAAATTACGTGTATGTGTAACTGCAAGAGCATATATTTTATTATGTAGTTTGTTTGCACACTACCAGAGGGTTGTGTTAATATCGAATGTGAAGTTGTGTTATACAAGTATACTACGATAATTATTGCTATGATATCAATTTATGCATCATCGTTATGACCAAGTTTATATTTTTGAAGTTGCTTCGTTCAGAAGTGGTTCGGAGGACTAAATTAACCGCTTGCCTTATTTCATTGAACATATCCATTTCTTCAACTGATAAGACTTTTTAAACCATGGTTTTATTTATATTAGTTCTTTGGATGTAAAAATTGTATTTCTTTATTGAAAGCATCAAATTCAAGGTTACGTTTGTTCTAGTAGAAGGAAGCTCGTTACTGGTGCAAGTTAAAGAACATAAAAATATAATAGCACTGATAAATCAAGTGTATTAAAGCATGTTTCAGGTGAATGTCATATAGTCATCTATTCATATCTTAAGATCTTTAAAAAGGTTAATGATGAACAAGGTTTCGTACAAAATACAGCTTATTATTTCATAAGCTGAGGACATAAATGAACCAGGATAGTTCAGCTTATAAATTTCTGTGCATTTTATAAATATCAAATATGGATAATACAAACATTTGGAAGACTCATAACTGGTTGTCACCTTTGATGATACTTCATTTTGGTCACATGTCAATGATGCATTGGACATAATGTTTTCAAACTAGTCGGCTGTTTACAGTAGTTCTTCTATTTAAGCACTGTGATGAATTTATAATTTTACTATTTTAGCTGGAACATTGTTCAAATGTATACTTTTCCATATTGGTTTAGTTTCTCGTGTTAAATGTAGTTCCATTATAACATTAACTTCATTAGTTCCGTTTCTTATGAAGTCTCTGGGTGATAAAAGATAAGAATGGACACTCATGTGGAGTTGACGTGAACCTTTTGCACTTCACACAAGGATAAAAAATCCAGCTTTTGCAGTGTATTTGTAGATAAGCTTTTACCGGTTATTATCAGTTAATTAATTAGAAATAAAAGGAAATATTTATTATTTACCGAAGTTGAATTTCACTTTACCAGCTATTATTCGTACAACTAATTCTTCTATCGTTGATCGTTCTGTTGTAATAAGAAACTTCTGAGAAATACAGCGAGTTCAGGCTTAGACCCCGCATCTTGACAGACTCTAAACAGGCCCTAAATAGCTTGGGATGTGCATTTGTAGTCTATTGTCGGTTTAAACTCGTGATGTTGTTTTTCTTCCGTAGAGAGTTTACTTCTTTGAAACGTTGTGTTATTTAGTTCTATCTCATTTAGCAATCTTGTTGAAACATTTCTTTTCAGAAAGGGCTGTGACCTCCTGCTATAAGCTTGTCTGTGGTGACGCTGCACCACTGATTTATCACGAGTTCGCTCTAAGCCAAATAGGTAAGTACTGAACTTGTCTACAGGGGCCGCCACGGCTCGCAGTAGCACAGGAGAATATTTCCAGTAAAGAGCGATTTATGTGTGACACACACAGTTGCCATGCTAAGTAAATTTATAAGTAAACAATGTTTTCATTAACTATTTATTACTTCAAATGCTTGCTATACAACCACAACGTTTAATTATTGTGCTGAAATTTTAATCCTCAAATTCCACAGAAAGAATTTCAATCTTTTCAGCATAATGTCTTGTCTAACGAATTAATATCCTATAGCATATATAATAATTATATAATGAAAGTAATCGCTAAGTATCAGTGTCTTTTATTTAACGTCGCGTGAAACAAGCTACCAGTTACCATGTAATGAAAATATTCGTTCATGTTTCTTCTTGTTACTTAAGTATAGTTGGGAAATATGGTTACTGGCTATAGATTTAATGTAACAAAATCGACGAATGCAATATTATAACACTATTTCAAACACAGTACAATACAATATGGCCAGCTTTTTTATACTTTCTCTTCATTCTGCAACAACTGACAAATAAGAAAAACAGTTAAGAAGTTTGTTTTCGAATATGATTCCAAATAATGGCTTAACTGGGATTTCACTCTGCGTTTTTGTATAACTGTTTCCTTCAATCAAATAACAAAAAATGCTGTAGAGTACAGAGGAAAAAGTGTGAGAAACAACGTCCTAGTTCAACTTAACCCGCGATTCTTGAAATAAATCTAATATATAATAATAGCAATAAAATCGTTGTCTAGTGTTATAACAACAATATAAGATGCAGTGTGAAATAAACAAATATTATGATATACTTCCATTACGTGCGAGACAGTAAACCACCACCATCACCACCAGATGTTGTTATCATACTTAAAATCACTTGACTTTAATAAAAGTATAAGTTAAATACTAATACAAACCACAATTTCTAACATAATAATAATAATACCATATCAGCAATACTTTTAAAAAAGGTACATTTGTTAACAAACTTTTGATAGACTTTAAAACAATGTTTCCATGAAGGACTATCTGTGCTTTGTCCATCACGGATATCGAACCCCATTTCTAGTGGTATAACTCCGCAGACACACGGCTGTGCCACTGATGGGCTTGTAACTTTAGAAATAGCAATGATATATTTTAAGCAACCTTTAGTATTTACTTGTTTGGGTTGTCTGTTCTGTGTTCACCGCTAGTATCGAAACAAGGAGTTAGTGCCATAAACCATCGTACTTATCGCTGAGTAACTGACAGGAGGGTAACCTTTGGAAGAATAAATTATTTCAGCGAGTTTGTTTAAATCACCTCGGTTATCAGCGCATTCTCTGACTTGTTATTATTAACCAATAAAGTAAAACTGTTCACTGGTTTTAGTTTCACGACAGTTTTGTTTTCGTAACTTTTATAAAGAATAAAAGTGTTTCAATAAAGTTATGAAATCAAGAGGTCCCTTCGATCGGTTAAAAATTATTCCACTTCATAAAATGTAGTAATTTGAAATCAAAATATTAACTATTTGTAAGCGCTATTTTAAAACTTTGTAGATCTAATAGTCAATGAGTTGTGATGTTTATATTCAAAATTACAAACGTCTCGCTTAACAAATGGTTGTTTGCGATACTTTTCTACCAGTTTTAATTAAATTAATAGACCTTGCCAATTTTATCTCATTTTAAAAGAAAACTAGATTATATAACCAAAAAACTAAGTGATTCTTTCAAATGACATAAGCAAATGATAAATAAAAATAATTATAAGTATACATACTTTTACCAAACAAGCTGTTAACTCTATAGTCTTAGTTCAAAAGACTGAGCGGCTTTATTAGTATAGTTTCTCAAGTCGTTCGCAGTTTCGGGTAATATAATGTAGCAATGCAACGACTAAGTGATCACCCTTATTTAGTGATTCATTGAGTGCCCAGTTGTTGTTCTCACAACGTAAACATACACGGAATATTAGCTTCTTAAATTTAGTTGAAGTGAGTGCAACCTTTAGAGTCATTATTTAATTGTAAATATTCAAATAATGTAAAAATTAGATTTCAGAGTTTTTTAGGTTCTTTAAGAGTAATTAATAGATAATGGACTCCCTGTATTGTGTCTGTAATTGGAATCAAACTTGGAATTCTAACGTCATAACCTCTCAAATTTATGGCTGAATTTTCTGGAAGGACTTTAGATTGTAAGAAAAGTTATTATAGTGTCTATAATTCGGTGATATTAAGGGTAATGTGACGGATTTCGCTGATCATGAAATGGAGTCAGTAGAAAATTAGTGTTGATTTCAGATTTATCAGACGGTTAAAGTAATATTAGTCAGATACGCTAATGTTAAAATCAGTTGCGGGTAAAAACATCCTCGTACAGACTAATCTTAAAATCAGGGATGAAGTTGAATTTGGAAGTATAATAACACTATGTAACACAAATTTTGTTCATGGATAGTATGTGTTATTTCTTAATTGCTTATGTTGTAAAAGTACAGGAAATGGCCATTATTCCCTTCAAACTTTGTTTTTGTGACCTGGATAATGAAATTTAGAAATTAGCCTATTTTCCACATACAAACAGACAAATTTGCACATTTTCATTTACATAAGGTCTGAATAAAACAACATATGAATCAAGATTTACATGTATTTATACTATAGCTATACAAAAATGAACAAAAATGTTTAGAAGTGAGTAGTTTTCAAGATTTACGACTCTAATGTAAATCACTTTCACGTATCAGCCCCCAAATATAGTCTCCCATCATTTTTTTGTTATACGCTCCCAGGTCACAAAAGCAAAGTTTGAAGATAAAAATAGGTCTTTTCCATTTACTTTAGGTATAAGCAGTTGGGAAATAACACTTTCTGTCCAGGAACAAGAAAAAGTAAAAATGTTGTTACATAGTGTTATTATTATAAGATCACCGTTGTGATGAGAAACATTTAAATGTCATTTTTTTTCTGTAATGATAATAACGTATATTTCTTACTAGGACTGTAATATTAATGTTATTGATTATTACCAGTATACAAAACAATTTATTACTATTACAGGAAGTTTAAGATTATGCTCTATATTTAATTATTATGCAAGAACTTATGCCTAAGATCTGTTGGTCTTGAACTGTCAAGTAAATGGGCCACGAAAGTGATTGGTTTATGGTCAGAGTTCAATGGTTGTTTAGAGCAACACTTATATTATAGTTCGATTAAAACGAATACAGGGTTAGCTGTGACGTTCATTATCGTAGGAGCACAGCTTTGTGGTTCAATTAACAGCGAATAGTTGACAGTTTTGGCAGCACTAGTGCGACATATCAGTTAATAGTGAGTGTAGCATAACGCTTAAAACTATTATTTCGTATCAGAAAGGTGATCAAAATGCCCACCAGTAGTATAGAAACACCTAGAACGTTGATAACTAACGCCTGTTCTGATAGGTCTTTGTAGTTTTCCTTTTTGTCTTCTCCACTGTGAAAAAAATACAGCATTTCACTTAGACGGGCATTAAAATCCAACATATGAATTTATAAATACACCAGTAGTGTTGTATTTCATTTAAGTAAACATAACTTTAAAAAATGCTAAAAGTATATGTTAATACGCTTACGTTTGTCTGTCTGGAATTTTTCTCACAAATTTTTCGATCAAACACTACAAGTCTCTTATCGTTAGAAAGGCCTTTTTCCGAGGATCTAGAAATGCATATTGATTTTAATTTAGAATTACCTTAACTATTATTTTGTTTCTCGAACCTTTCAGTAAAACCAATGTGATACACGATACACAATGTTGTTGTCATCACGTCACTGCTGGCTTCTATTTGAACCTTAGTGTTTCATCTGCAAAGTATTTCACAGAAACAACACCTAATACAGGTGTAGTTTTGTAAAACAAAGTGAACATTTAACAAAATATAATTTCTATAGGATTTCTTGAATCATTTAGATGTAAAAAATACATGCGTAGCGTCTTCAAAAACCATATGACTATCGTATTGTGAAGAGTGTCCATACGTTTCTGTATACTTAAATAAGTTTGCCTTCATTACAGTTCCATGTAAACGGTTTTAAATACGCTTGCTTCACTTTTAGATTATAGTTTTTGTATAAATTTAGTGTTTACTGGGATTTTATATTCGATTACAAGTTTTTCCAAATGGTACTTATTTTTTGTTGATTCTGGAGTGTATGATAACAGTAGTCTAGTGTTTTATTGTTGGTTGTTTCATTGCATTTCGAATTGTTAAGTGGCTTTCGCTTATGTTGTTAGTTGAGAATTCTCCTTCCAACTGACTTACCTTGAGCTATTTACCACAAAACTAGTTATTTCAATTGATTTGCCTTAAGTTTCTCTTCCTTCATCACATCTAATTAATCCTTTTTAAATGCCATAGTTTTTATCTTGACACCTGTGGTTATTTCACACAAGTTATCATAAGCTATGCAGACAATGTAATTGATTTGCCATACGATGAGTTAACTCAAGAAATACATAACGAAACCAAATAGACAATTCTAGACTATCTATCTCTGCACAGTAAGTTAACCCATGTGAGCGTTTTCGTTTGCCTGTCTTCTAAGCACCTAATCATTACAAGAAATTAATTTTCTTTTATCTAAACTTCAGCCATATATTAACATATACTACTAATCATGTTTATCACACCTTCATGATTTAACTAATATACCTTACCTTAGTCTTTGGCGAGCTGTCTGCATCAAGCCAGTCAGGCATGCTGCTATGGCCATACCAAAAATGATTAGTCCAAATGTAATGTGAGTTGGTAACAGACGCTGTCGAAATTTAGCACTGGCATTGTCACAGCACAGGAGTACCAAAAATGATACGAACCCTACGAGAAACTAAAGAAAATATGATAGTTACGATACTTTGCAAGTCTGAAGTTTTCACATTTTATTTTTTCCTATCTTTGATATGAAAGTTCGATGCTGATTTTTAAACTAAAACTTAATGAATGGTGAGGATAATTTTATTCTACACTTTGACCCATTTTAGTTTTAGTTTCACAATAAATACATTTGTTTGGGTATTTCTAAAGCTCAAGTGACCTCAAAATTTCCCAGCACACTTGACGAACAATCCACAATTGTTTACAATTCATCTAGTAAATGAGGTTAGGGATGAAACCTCTTTCATTATGTAGATATTTATATAAAGTGAATAAATACTGTTAATTCAAAAACATGGGTTTTATTAGAATTTGCTATTATAGTGTAATAACGTTATCAAAATAAATCATTCGCAATGATATAAAAATTGTAACGTTTTTTAATGGTTTGGTGTAATATAAAAAATGTAACATACATTTTATTGTCTAAATTTCTTTGACTTTGTGTTTAGTGTATAACCTACTACCTCAACAATATCTCATGATTGTTGACTGTAAATTGTTGGAAGTTACTAATTTTTTTAATCGTGGAAAACATTTTCAACACAGTTGAAAGTAAAAGATCACTCTTCTAATTTCATGAAATTATGGGACTATTTGTAGATAAGCACAAGGATAGCAGAAATGTATGTATTTCTCAGAATGGATAGGAAGAACTATATTAACAACATATATAGCCTCTGAGGATTTCATCGCAAGCAAAACACCGGCAATTTCACACACCTGGTTCACGATATACATCAACTAATTCTGAGACAACTCTTTTCGATAACAGTTTAAAACAATTCGTTGTTGTTTTGAAGTAAACACAAAAGGCTATCTGTGTTTTGCCCACCACGGGTATCAAAACCCTGTTTTTAGCGTTGTAAATCTGCAGACATACCGTTGAGCCACTGGGGGGCTAAGAACAACTCGAATAAACTACTGAATCTGTGAATCGCTCCGACCAAACTTATAGACTTGTTTCTAAAGCATAGAATTACTTGTTCGAGTTACCTGTAGTACAGTTTTAGTAGTTTCAGAGTTTTTGCACAAAACTATACAAGAACGTAGCTATGGGTAACTGTAAATAGCACCTACCGCCAACTGTTAGGTTACTCTTATTTGACTGGATATTAGGATTTGACTGTCAGTCTTATAGCGCATTCAGGGTCACAAAGTGTAAGCCTATTTTTACGGCAACGAACTGTGAATTTGTGCGCGCTAAGTACTAATCAACGCTCAGTTCGTTCAGTAGAGAAATGTTTTGATATTCTTTATTTCAACTATCAACCAAATATGCTACTCATATTTACAGAAAATATGTGTTGACACTGAAACAGAAAGAATTTAACTTGCATAATAATAGCTTGATATGATATTATATAACTATAATTATGTGGAAGTTTACTACTTTTAAGATAGGTGTCGCCGATGTGCAGATGAAGATGTATTCATCGTTTGAGAAACGGATGTTTAAATCGAGATTTTTAAGAAAACAGGAAACAGAAAAACAAACAACTTTAGATATGATTATTATTTCCAACAGTTTTTCACATCCCAAAGTCATAAAGAGAATTTCCAAAATTATAAAATATATGGTAGTTAATGTTGAGTAAGAAACGAGAAATGAATTTTCACGTTATACGAGCCTAGCAATAAATCTGAGGTCTTAGAACGTCAAAAACTGGATTTCAATACACTTTATAGGCACAGCACAGGCAGATCATTTTATATCTTTGTGCTTGACAATGAAACAAACAGGTCTGAAGAAATTCTATGAAACTAGAAAATGCATTTTTTAAAATAATCTGTTAAAGATATTGTCTTAGGATGTATTCTGTAACGTAATGAAACATTGTGTAATCACGGAATGCAATTTGTCATTTCGCTAAATATTCTAAAACGTTAAAATAGAATACATTTCGTTGCTGCAAGAAATTTGCAGTGGTTTTAGAACTCGTTACATCATTTCATTAAATTCTGCTATATCATAGTGCAATTTGTGCTACCTTGTAATATATGTTGGTTCGAGAGTTCAAGGCCCGGCAATTCTACGTGTATTAAGGCGCTCGACTCGTAATCTGAGGGTCGCGGATTCGAATCCCAGTCGCTCAAAACATGCTCGCCCTTTCAGCCGCGGGGGCGTTATAATGTGACGGCCAATCCCACTTTTCGTTTGTAAAGAGTAGCCTAATATTTGGTGGTGGGTGGTGATGACTAGCTGCCTTCTTTCTAGTGTTACACTGCAAAATTAGGGACGGCAAGCTTTGCGCAAAATTCAATACCAAAGTCGAGAGTTCATATTTTTTTTGAAGATATATTATTTAATTATTAAAATATCTTAAATGTATGCTTGTTTTTGAATTTCGCACAAAGCTGCTCGAGGGCTATCTGTGCTAGCCGTCCCTAATTTAGCAGTGTAAGACTAGAGGGAAGGCAGCTAGTCATCACCACCCACCGCCAACTCTTGGGCTACTCTTTTACCAACGAATAGTGGGATTGACCGTCACATTATAACGCCCCCACGGCTGAAAGGGCGAGCATGTTTGGCGCGACGGGGATGCGAACCCGCGACCCTCAGATTACGAGTCGCACGCCTTACTTAATACGCTTGGCCATGCCGGGCCATCTTAAATGTTTATCTAAGAGCCATTTGTCCAAAAACGTCTTTCGTCTCCTAATTTTATCTCTAAAATGCATGTCTATAAGTGAAATATGCGAGTAAACAGTGAATTTAATTTCAACTGTAATTACATAATATGAGGGCCAGACGTACCTAGAGGATAATGCGTCGAGCTGTGGTTCAACTCTCTCGGTTTCGAGATGCACATTTTTAGGTAAGAGTGTTACAGAAGAAGTGACAGTCAATCCCGTTATTTAGTTTGGTGAGCGCTAGATGCCTTTGTCTAATTTTTCTAATATTAATAATGAAGTTAAAATCACTCCATGTGCTGTAGAATATTTTAAAACCGAAAATATCGTTCATTTCGCTATGTAAGGAGATCGGTCAACTCACCTGGAGAGCAAACATCCCTACAGTAGCAAGACCAATCCAGGAATGAAGACTGTAGAAATGTGTAGAGGATTCTTTAGCTTGGATCGCTGCCACCAGGCCGACTGTTACTGATGATATGGCTAAGATGAACAAGGACGAATGGACCACTTTGGTGTAAATTTTCTTACAACAAGAGAAACAACGGTATGCAAGGATTGCTATCAGAAGAAAGAAATGATAAGCAAAGGAAGAGAAAGAATTAACTTTTCTTAGTTACAGTTCTTTAATATAATATAGTTAAACGTATATTTAAGTAACTGTATAGAACACAAGAACACCGTAAGAAATACACCTGCTGCATGTTCATGTGTTTGTTTAAAACAATGGATTTTTTTTTAGGTGATGAAGTTCGTTTAATAAAGGAAATGTTATGTGTGCAGGTTTTTTTTAGTATATTTGTGTGTTAGAGCCCCACAAAATGAATGTTATTCCTCGTATGGCATTCGTCTTGAATATACTAACAAGATTATGGGAAATCTGAATTCGTGTCCCATGGGGCGCTGTTTCCGTTCATTGAAGCTACCATTTCTTTCTATTCATAGACTGCATCATTAGAATGATGTGACGTCAGCTGAACGAAGCTATCTCGTTATTCGTCATGCTGTCGAATGGTATTTTTTAACATGTACTTCCATTTTCACTTATGACCTTAGTTATCCTTATTGCCAAAGGTCAAGCAGGGCATAGTTTTTAGTGTGCCCACACTGTGAATTCGTGGACAGTTGCTGCAAAACTGCCTTCTAGAGTTCGGTGTCGTAGATGTGCTGTAAGAATGACGGTCAAAGGTCAATGAAGAGTAGCCCAGACGTTAACGGTGAGCAACGACTATGAGCAAATAATATTTAGCGCAGCTTTGCGCCAACATTTTAAAATAAACTTAAAGGGAAAAAGTCAAACGGGCCATGTGATAGCATGTAGCCTGGATGAATAGGCCAATAAACTTTATTAGAACTCTCTATGTAGGTCTTTTTCATCTTTTAGATATTTTCCAAATTTAAAGGCATAGCTTCTTACCTGTTTGTGTATGATTATTTATCAGTCTTTAAGCATTTAAATAACTAAAACTAGGCATAATAAATAACATTTTTCTTAAAAAAAAACAAATTGAATTTTAATCGATTTTATTAAATAGCACAATAAGTTACAGTTTCACTAACCTTGTCCGTTAAAGAAGATAAACCCGCCTATCATTAGAACGTAATGTAAGTTAAACTGCTTAGAAACATCTTGGGTCCAGGCAACACCACCTCCATAGTGAATGATCCAGAAGAGACAAAGTCCAAGTACTCCAAACAATAATACCTGGGCAACAGTAATCAAAAGGCCATACCCACATTTCACCATTATCAGGACTTCTGATTTAGTTCCAGAATTTTTGTTATTCCTTAGGAAAAAACATATCAAATCATTGAAAACTTCCTGAATAACTAAAAACCTATTTGATTTATATAGGCAAGTTTGAGTATGATTTTTCTTTGCTATATTTCAGAGTGATATATAATATTTCTTATCTTGTGCACAGTTTCTTCAGTTTTTTCAACAACAAGATTCCAATGGTTTTTAAATGATTTTAACTGGTACTTATCACAGACAAACGAAACCGTTTATCTAATAGAAATTACAGCTAAACTAAGCTTTTTAATAAGTACAAAACACATTTAACACAATTGTTTAACTAGTACAAATATCAGATGAACTCAACTGTTGAATAAGTACAAATCACATATAAACTATACTGTTTATCAATGACTTCAATATAAACATTACTGTTTATCTGAAACGTTTGTGATTTGATAAGTGGTAAAGAAAACAAGATTAAAATACTGCTTTAATTAATAAGGTAGACTGACTTACACCAACATTGGATTCCCTTGTTACTGAAACAGACATTATAAACCAACATTGATTGTTTCTTGTTACAATAAGCAACAAGGAACAGTTAATGATGGCTTATAATGTCTTGTTTGAGTAACAAGGAATAATCAATGTTGGTTTATAATATATATATATCCTGTTTGAGTAACAAGGAACAATCAATGTTGGTTTATAATGTCCTGTTTGGGTAACAAGGAACAATCAACGTTGGTTTATAATGTCCTATTTCAGTGAGGACGTTCAATATCTGGTTTTATATTTATTGACCTTTTTTTTCAAAATTAAGAGGGAAAACTTTTTATGAGATAAAATTAATGTTCATTTTGTCTGGGGCCCGGCATGGCCAAGCGCGTTAAGGCATGCGACTCGTAATCTGCGGGTCGCACCAAACATGCTCGCTCTCCCAGCCGTGGGGGCGTTATAATGTGACGGTCAATCCCACCAAACAAACAAACGAACATTTTGTCTGTAGTAAGTCTTTTTTTTAATTTTAAATACAAATTTTGATAATTATATTGAATTCTGTGGTAAAACATATTCTCGTCAATGGAAATCATTATCATCTAATACAAAAATTGTCTGGGTTTATGTTTTCCTTTTTTTTCTTCTTTTTTCTGTATAGTGAACCAGAGAAGTATCTTCTCGACAATGCATTGTTGGCGTTATGCCAGTTAATGAACACAATTTCAATGTTTTGTATTTTTTTCATGAATTTAAACATTTGGAAATACTTTAACTTTCGAGGAAGACGACAAAGAGAATACATTCATGTTGAAATTTCAAGGTTACTGTGCTTTTCAGAATAACGGTCGTGGTAATCACGAATTAGCTGAAAAAATCAACTTCACAAATGGTCGGTATATATACTGTGCTAATTGTAAACAGATTTCATGTTATTCAACAGTTCATAGCAAAATATACGTTAGGACAACGAAATCAGCTATTGCTTTGATTCAAAGACTTCGTATGTTAGTAACTTTTCTTGAATACTTAAAAGAAGAAATTCGCAAAACGAAGTAATACATTATTTTGTATTTTTATAAAACATGAACCTTTTTCATAGTTGATCAGCTTTATAACTTAGGTGTTTTGATGTTTTGTACATGATGTTCTGATATTGTAATTGTCTTTGATTTCATAATATGTTTTTAATATTTAAAACGGTTTAAGATTATTTCAACTTAACCAGAAAAATAACAAATATATAATATTTGATTTAATTGTACGGAAACATGCAGCTGATACACACGTAGAGGAATGATAATTACGAATTGGTGAAACATGTCATTCCAGAAAATACTAAAGAAAAGCGAATAAGTTTTAACAGTGTATTAGTTTTGTATTCGTTCTAAACAAATCAATATATATTGTTTTATGTTATCATAAACTTGTCAATGTATGATTGTGTTATACTCTTTCAAATGTTCTATTATTTTTCACAATTCAGCCACATTTTTTCTACCACCGATTACCTTTTTAGTATCCACATACTTCTATCCAGGTTTAATAATATTCATATCGAAACGTTTTACCAATATTATTTCACCACTTTGAATGCATACATGGAGTCAAAGTTTTGTTGGAAGATGAATTCCTGCCAACAGGTCTTGTTTCTGAGAAGAAATGACATAAAACGGATAACAATCTGTCCTTACCTTTCAGCAGTCATGGTGCCATCGATTTTGTGTAGGTTTGAAACGATAGTGGCTGAGATGCAGCCAACACTAGTTTTTTTATTTGTCTCTCCCTGTAGATGTTGTACATTGATCATAACATTGTTCTTCCCTCTGCTTTCGAGCAAACTATTGTTGATAAATAATTATAATTTACATTATGATTCGTATGTAAAGAGCGCCCCCTCCAGTCTTGCTCATTCTATTGTTTGAAGTTTCAAGTTTCCCTAAGGAGTAGTATCTCATATCCACTGAAGCCATCTTACTGTTTGGGGGTAACACTTACACCTGTAGTTATTTCTAGCTCGTTGGTAAGATCTCTTCTGGAATAAAGTGCATTGCACAAGGATCATACCCTTAGTTACTGAATGTCTTTTTTTGAAAGTTAGGACTTTCTACCTCGATTTTTTTCCATTTTATGAAATAATAGTTCTGCACTCTCTATTCAGAATTTCCATATAGTTTTTACTCAGCCAGTACTATGATTTGTGACTGTTTGTCATATAGCATTTCTATTCTTAATAACATTTTCACTTACCTTAGTGCTGATAGGAATTTTATGACTGCCTGTATGGCATTTTGTTATTGGGTGAATGGTAGCCAAGCACAGTGTTCATTCAGTTGATTGTTGTCTGGTGCAGAGGAAAAGAATCCTATAATATTTAGCATTTTGTATTCACTTTATTTGGTGTTTCCACAATTATATCTAACACTGTAAGTGAACATGCTTTCAAAATTTATTTGTCGAGCAAATTTCACTGAGAATAACATAATTAGTTTCAAATTTTAAACTTTCTATTCATTTTTCCCCGAAAAAAAGCCAGGTTTAAGTTGAGAAAAGTGCTAGGGTTATTAGATTTCTTGTATTACATCTTATGAACTTTTTTTTGTCTTATATGTTTTCTGTTCTCCGGTGGCACAGCGGTATGTCTACAGACTTACAACGCTAGAAATTGCGATTCGATACCCGTAGTAGGCAGAACACAAATAGCTTATTGTGTAGCTTTGCGCTTAACTTTAAACAAACAACTATGTTTTCTAATTATCGTTCTTACTTATTTTATTTAATTCATTTCTGTCTATTCATTCAAAAAGTGAATTATTTAAAATGTTTGTATTTTTGTGTCGTATCTAAGCATTTATAGAAATACGCAGTACAAACATTTTAAATTTGTTGTTGTTTATGGCTTTGAACCAGATACAACAGATTCAGAAACTGTGTATCGTTAAGGCGTGCGCTTCGTAATCTGAGGGTCGCGGGTTCGCGCCCGAGTCGTGCCAAAACATGCTCGCCCTCCCAGCCGTGGGGGCGTTATAATGTGACGGTCAATCCCACTATTTGTTGGTAAAAGAGTAGCTCAAGAGTTGGTGGTGGGTGGTGATGACTAGCTGCCTTCCCTCTAGTCTTACACTGCAAAATTAGGGACGGCTAGCACAGATAGCCCTCGAGTAGCTTTGTGCGAAATTCCAAAACAAACAAACAAATGCTTTTATTTACCTATACGTTCTAAATCGTTATATCCACTAGCGCACTAGAGTCGTAGCTGTGAGTATTGTCTTATTAGCGCAGTTTACGTTGGGTTCCAAAATTAATCAAACTACCTTTTATTACGTGCGTGGCTTTAATAATATTAAAAGCAATCTACGAAAATTTGCGTTAGGTTCAATTATCAATATTTTTCCTCAAACGATTCTTGTGAAAATTTATTTTTCCGTTCTTTGTGATAGAAGAGCATGTGTTGTAATAAATCTTGTACAATATGAGCCTACCTTCACCCTGCCATCTTCGAGTTCAAAATTAACATATAAACGATGTGTTTCGGTGGTTTGCCATTTTTCAACGTCATCTACTGTTTGAGACTCGAAATATACATTTATACACAACGTTTTCCTTGTTTGGGAAGATTAATTCCAGGATTAAATGTTAAATTACACTTCAGTTAGATCTTAAATATTAACGTATTAATTTAAAGTCACGTCGAGTAGAACATGGACATCGTTTTGTGGCTCTTTTGTTTGTCTTCCAGTGGCTTAGTAGAGGGCGCTGTTATCTACCCTACCTTTTCTCCAGCTCATCGGTTAAAAACATCCAAAACAAACAACCTTTAATTAATTTCTCGTGCAAGTAAAGATAAAAAAATAGAGAGAAATAACGTGTATAGAAATATATATATTAGAATATTTCCTGCAAATTTTAAATTAATTAAGCACTTAATGTACGATATGCTCAACCAATAACTACATTTTAAACTTAGTTTTGGAAAAATACCATTAATGGTAGAATAATTTCCAACAATAAGTTTTCAAAACACTTCCAAAATGTATCATTTGTAATATAATATAATATAATATAATATAACATAACATAACATAGACATAACATAAAATAACATAACATAACATAATGTAGCCGTTCAGCGTATGGATAACACATAAAAGGGTTAAATACGAATGCACCCTAATGCCACACATCAAGTGCCCTCAAGGGTACGTGTAAGATTTAGTGACAATCATCCAACGTCTCACCAGTTATAAACGAACAAACACACACAAACTTTTACCAGTTAATGTTTTAAAATATAATTAGAATATCATATAAGTTTTCCCAACTATATATACAGTCATGTGAAAAAGGTAGGACATCCTAAGAAAGCCTGTGTATTTTTGTTACATGTTTGGATATATAGATATTTAATCTCAATTTCAACAATACTGAGAGATTATAGGAATATAACTAAACAATTAAAACTGAAGAAAAGACTTTTCAAATCTTCTGTAAATGTAATTCTACAAAAATGCATATTCTAACTGACGAAAACGTTCGGACACCCTACCCCCTAATAGCTATTGTTACCTTCTTTGGCTGAAATAACTGCAGTGAGACGCTTCTTGCAGCCATCTACCAGTCTCTGACATCGGTCTGAAGAAAGTGTGTCTCACTCCTCAATGCAGAATTCTTTCAGCTGTGAGATGTTTGAGGGGTTTCTTGCACGTATAGCCCGTTTCAAGTCACCCACAGCATCTCAATGGGATTGAGATCTGGGCTTTGACTCAGCCATTTCAGAACTCTCTATTTCTTTGTTTTCAGCCAGTCCTTGGCGGATTTACTGGTATGTTTTGGGTCATTGTCGTGTTGCAGGGTCCGGTTCCGCGTGAGCTTTAATTTTCTTACAGATGGACTCACATGATCCTCAAGCACCCTCTGATACACAGTAAAATTCATGGTGGATTCTACGATTGTGAGCTGTCCAAATCCTGCTTCAGCAAAGCAGCCCCAAACCATGACACTTCCACCTCCATGCTTCACAGTTGGTATGAGGTTCTTTTCCTGGAATACTGTATTTGGTTTATGTCAAACATATCATCTGTTCTTGTGTCCAAATAATTCAAATTTGGACTTACTTGTCCGAAGAACATTATTCCAGAAGTCCTGGTCTTTGTCTACATTCTCTCTGGCAAACTTCAGTCTGGCCTTGATATTTCTCTGAGAGAGCAAAGGTTTCCTCCTTGCACACCTCCCATGCAAGTTAAACTTGTGCAGTCTCTTTCTGATTGTAAAGACATGCACATTCACATCAACAGTAGCCAGAGCCTGCTGTAGGTCCCGTGATGACATGTTAGGGTGTTTGGAGACCTCTTTCAGCATCTTGCGGTCTGCTGTCGGGGTGAACTTGCTTGGACGGCCAGATCTGGGCATGTTGGCAGTTGTTTTGAAAGCCCTCCACTTGTTGACTATTTGCCGGACAGTGGAATGGCTAATTTCAAAATCTTTTGGGATCTTTTAAAATCCTTTACTAGACTCTTACGCTGCTACAGTTTTCTTTCTGAAGGCCTCAGACAGCTCTTTTGCTCTCACCATGGTGCTCACTCTCACTTCAACAGTCAGGAGCACACCAAACTAAATGTCTGAGGTTTAAATATGGCAAGCCTCATTCACAATGCTGAGTAACGATCTTCTAATCATGTGCACCTGGTGTGATACACCAGTGTGTGAATTGAGCCATTTTAAGTGGTAATAAATGTTGGGGTGTCCTAACTTTTTTCTCAGTTAGAATATGCATTTTTGTAGAATTACATTTACAGAAGATCTTGAAAAGTCTTTTCTTCAGGTTTAATTGTTTAGTTATATTCCTATAATCTCTCAGTGTTGTTAAAATTTAGATTAAATATCTATATATCCAAAAATGTTACAAAAATACACAGGCTTTCATAGGGTGTCCTAACTTTTTCACATGACTGTATATATACATTGATTACAAAATGGTAATACCGAAAAAACAAAATACCTTATCAACTTAACTGCAGTCTACCAAATTAGTAAATAAGTAAATTTATGTCACAAATAATCAGTGAATACACAACGACAATAAATAATAAATAAGGGTAGTTTATTTTAACATCAAACATGAAATAATGTGAAGTTATTTTCTCAAATAAGTGATTTATATTGAAAAAACTTTATATTTATTGACACGGATTCGTAAAACAAAAGACAGTTCGAATTTATGACAGTAGATCAATGAGGTTTAAAATCACTATCATAGCAAATGTGAACGGAGTTCGCAGTGACGGACATCAGAACTAGCAGGTTAGAATAATGCGTGATTCCTCTCCTACGTTATCTTTTATCTACCTTGTTATTAAGTTAAGTACATTTTTATATCTTGAGGACCAGCATGTAATTCATTCATGACACTCGTAAATATGAAACACCAGATAACTCTCTTTTACTGTTTATAAATATGAGTTTAAAGCTTATAACATTTACTGACTTAGTGATATTAAGGAGACTTTTAAATGAACAATTCACAAAGATTACTATGTCGTTAGTAAACATAAAAGTTTTCCACCAAATAAAGGGAAGTTTGAATATATAAACACGAAAAATTACTAGTATAGAGACGATGGCTGTCTGTAGGCAAATGGTCTAAATTCCATATAGACAATCATATATGGGCCCGGCATGGCCAAGTGTGTTAAGGCGTTTGACTCGTAATCCGAGGGTCGCGGGTTCGAATCCCCATCACACCAAAAATGCTCGCCCCTTCAGCCGTGGTGGCGTTATAATGTGAGGGTCAATCCCATTATTCGTTGGTAAAAGAGTAGCCCAAGAGTTGGCGATGGATAGTGATGACTAGTTGCATTTCCTCTGGTCTTACACTACTAGATTAGGGACGGCTAACGCAGATAACCCTCGTGTAGCTTTGCGCGAAATTCAAAACAAAAAATTATTTACGCTACGTGCATTTGTGTGGTCGCAATGATAGCACCAGGTCCAACAACCAGAATGTAACATCTATAACTGAAATCTCATGTTTTTGTCGTCACATTTCTAGGATCTACATACTGTACTATTTTATGTCCACATTATTCTATATTAAATAATTATCAGATAAAAAAGGCCATGATCTTAATGTTTATGCTTTAAACCTTGGAAAATTTACCATTTAGGCTTTTATTTTCGTTCCCCGTTGGTACAACTGTAAGTCTTCGGATTTACAACGCTAAAATCAGGGGTTTGATTCCCCTCGGTGGATTCAGCATACAGCCCAATGTGGCTTTGCTATAAGAAAACACACACATGCTTTTGTTTTCTGAATACAACATGACGACGTCTACTTTTGAGTTTATTTTTCCCTTATATTGGTTTGAGAACATTCTAAACGTTAATTTTTTGATAACTTTATTATAGGGAACGTTGGGTTCTATTATTCTAATAATTAGGGACCTTTAATTGAGTTTATTGTTCACGTATTTATTGGACTAACTGAAGGAGACATAAGTTTTGATTGCACGTATTCGTAATATCGCGATAATTTGTTTATTTTCCTAAGGGAGCATACGGACGCCAAAAATTTTTTTTTTTCATGAGAGCCTATCTAGAAAGTTCACATGTTAAGTTAAATCCATGGAGCTGGAGCAAAACTCCGGGTTCAATAGTACAAGCGACACATAGAAGCCGGTGCTGAACTCCGGTTTCTGTTGCATAAATTAATGAGATTTTTCACGAAATTTTTTTGTACGGGATGCCAGTTCATCGTAGGTTAACCCCTAGCTATCCACTGGCACCAATTGTACAGCTGGGTAGAATAAAGCAATCGAGGTATATATGAACATATGAACGTGCCTCAAGTAAGCCTTTCGCACCCTTCCACCTACTTGTCCAAAGCACTAGCCACTGAGTTACGGACTTACCCGCTTTCTCCTTCAGACTGCACACGTGGTCATTTATAATGGTTACATTTACATGTCGATAATATATGTAGTTATTTTAAACAGAGATACATCTAATTCATAGTGAAAATGTGTTGGTCAGTTAAATGAAATACTTTAGAAATATTAACCAGATTAACAGGAGACAGTCCGAGTGACCTTCTGTCTCTAACACCTTATTTTAGATATAGTTTTCATTCAGCTGTATAGGAAATCCATCAACAATATTCTTCCTATCGATTGCGTGTTTAGAAGTTTTACAGAATATATTGACACTTTTACATGTTAGTTACTTTGAAAATGGTTTAATAAAGTAATAGTGAACCGGTTTAACTTATTAACCACCATTAGATTTACCTCTCGTTGGTTTACAGTTTTGGTATAAATAGTTAGTGCTAGTAATACAAGAGATACGTATATGGTATAACATTATGGTATTAGTTAAGCTCCATTAATTTTGACCAACCACTTTATTTGTCATATTAACAATTATCGTGGCTTCTCTTTCTAAGCCTTATTATTAATATTATTTAACTTTCTAGAGGCTTATCGTGTTTACTTTTGACTTTTATAGAAGATGTAACTTGTTTTATAAATGTCATAGGTTGGTTAAAGTTGGAGAATGTTACATTGACAGTGTTGTTGAAGCGGGAATAGTTGGGTCAGTAGACATACCTATAGTTGTTCTATTTTAATTACCTATCTTGTTTGTTTGAAGTTAAGCACAAAGTAATACAATGAGCTGTCTGTGCTCTGCCCACCACGGGTATAGAAATCCGAATTATGGCGCTGCAAGTCCGCAGACATTCCGCTTTGCCACTGGGGGGCAATTACTTATTTATTGTACGGTTCATATATTCATTTAATTTCGTATCTACTATTTTGTATCTTTAAAAAGTAGTTGTTTTTTTGGCGGTACCCTTGATAATTGACTCTATACTTAAATAGCAACACGTATTGTAGCAGTTTATCACAGATGCCAAGCTTCTCCAAAATTACATTGTCGGAGTTGTTTAATGGGTTTTAATTAGTCGCAAGGCGTTTACAGGAAACATTACGAAAGTTTCGCTTATACACGATTATACTGTGGTCACGTTGTACATTGAACATAGAAACAACGACGGTTGCTTGAAACCAATGTCTGGTGTTTGTATGTTTTGTAAGGTATGCTTTATTTTTACCTTCATCAACAGTATTGGTTAAGATTTGTAATACGTATAACTATTCTTATTGTACTTTTACTATTCAGTTTGTTTTACATTGCTAGCTTATGGTAAGAACTTAGGACTAGTCCAGATCTACTTATAGTGCCGTTTCTTTGTTAAATTGTTTTTTTGAATTTCTTGCAAAGCTACACGAGGGCTATCTGCGCTAGCCGTCCCTAATTGAGCAGTGTAATATTAAAGAGAAGACAGCTATTTATCACTACCCACCGCCAACTCTTGGGCTACTATTTTACCAACGAATAGTGGGATTGACTGTTACATTATAACACCCCCATGGCTGAAAGGGCAAGCATGTTTAGTGCGACGGGGATTGAAACCCGTGATCGTCAGATTACGAGTCGAGTGCCTTAACCACCTGGTCATGCCGGGCCCTTATGGTGCTGAACCTCAGAGGATGGTACTGAGTTTACGACTGAACTAATAGATAATTAATGGCGGGGGTACCCAGCTGACGAAACAGTCCATTTTAATCCTTATAAGTAAAAGCGTGAAAAAGTATATTCAATTAGCATTACTCATTAAGAAGTTGATTTTTAGTTTCGCTCTAAATGGGATGATTAGTCTGATCGGAAGGCAGTATTAATGGTATATAAACTTTCATACGATTCTTCTGTCTTTTATCTTTTATCTTTCTTTCAAAAGCCAAAAGAGAAAAAGAGGAAAGAAAGAAGCAAGGAAAGAATTACCACCGAAATAATTTTATTATAACTAAACATTTGGAATTTTAATGACATTGGAGGTCCGGCATGGGCAGGTGGGTTAAGGAGTTCAACTCGTAATCTTAGGGTGCAGGTTCGAATCCCCATCGCACCAAACATGCTCGCCCTTTCAACCGTGGGGGCGTTATAATGTAACGGTCAATCCCACTATTCGTTGGTAAAAGAGTAGCCCAACAGTTGGCGGTGGGTGGTGATGACTAGCTGCATTCCCTCTAGTCTTACATTGCTAAATTAGGGACGGCTAACGCATATAGCTTTTGTGTAGCTTTGCGCGAAATTCCAAGCAAACAAACAACAATGATTTTTGGCGTAATTATCTATTAATATTAATCATCTCGAAACTAATTCAGTTCATTAAAACTTTTTTCTTTGTATCATTCATACACAAGCATCCTGGATGAGCTTTAAACTCGACAAAATAAGTAATCTATTTTTATGACCGCTTTTTCAGATATATATCTTAAACAGTACAGACACACTGTAGTGATTTCTATAGACTGGGAAGTTGTAAGTATGTTTGTAACTTAGAGTTTGTGTCTTATCGTTTTAATCATACAGTTTTAGCAGATGGTAATTACAATTGAAACGTTGCTCCAAGTAAGCATTCTCAAAGAATGTTACACCTAAGACGTGGTAATTATATTAGGTATATAATTATGACTTTCATTTCTGAAGCAGGATAAATGTCTCAAACATCGTAATGAATTTCTAAGCTTTGTAGTTTATCAGTTGTACAAACTTAGTTTATGATTACAACTTTTATGTTTAATATATAATTTAAAATCAATGATTTATATATACATGTATATATACTACAGAAAAAAACAGATAACTCTGTAGCTTCAGGGCCTAATTACACACCACCGTATATATACACTAAATTCTAGAAAACTTTCGCTGTACTGATATTAAAGTCTAGTAAATTTTCGCTGCACTAATTAGTTCAGTATTATTTACGAACGGAAGAAATACTTACATGACGCTCATCAAAAGTCAGCGACGTCTAGATGAAAAATTCAACTTTTTTTGCGGTTCACTGATCTGGCTCTGTCTTCAAACGATCAGATACACTCATGAACAATGTACTACTAGGTGTTCACATCACGTCTGGCGATTCCGCCCTTCGTGAATTTAACTATTTTACAAAAACAGTGCGCAAAACTTTTAAATCAATTGCGACCTAACTAACTCCTTGCTCTTCAAAGACACGAATAAACAAGCAAATCTTTGTAGAAACTCCTTTTGGTGTGCTCGTCGATATTAATGTGATAGAGCTTTCTCATGCGGCGTTTACACGCCCTTTATTCAGGGGAACTGAAACATCTATCCTGTCTATTTTAGAAATGAGAGTTATCCCGAGCGCTTATGATGTTGGCATTTTGCCGCACTAAAATTGGTCCAAGTTGTTCTAGAGAGTGTGTTGAGATGCTCTGTCGGTTCTGATGCGACTGTCTCATACAGTCTAATAAAATTAAAATTCGCAATTCATCTCAGACGTACTGCAATGACAACTTGTAATTAACAGTTTGTTGAATAGGGTATTAATGTTAAGGGCAGACATAACTGAAAGACTACAGATGTGAACCATTACTTTAGTTTGTTGACCACAGCCAAGCTTAAAAAAAAAACATTTTTTGGAATGGGATATTTGTAAAATTCCTTGGTGAAATTACTGTTAAGTCAGAGGGCATGTCGTTATGACATATGTTTGTTCCCATATAATTTTGATTTGAATTTTCTCACCAAAGTTAGTGTTTAAAAAAGAAATAAAAAGTGGACATTATCAAACCAGTCTTTATCTACGTAATGTAAATAAATAAAAATCAAGTACAGATGTTATTTTCATGTATACATAATCAGCAACTGAAGTTATTAAGCGTTTTTAACCTTATAGACAATGTACATATAATAATTACTGAACCATATCTATAAATAGTTTAAAAAGCAATACTGTTTAGTACTTTTACACTCATTATGTCATAAAAATAGTTTTAATAACATAAATTCTTACTTTATACGTATGTGTTATCTTATAGCAAAGCCACAACGGGTTATCTGCTGACCCCACCGAAGGAATTGAACCACTGATTTTAGCGTTGTAAATCCGTAGACTTACTACCGTAACAGCATGGGGACTACTTTATGCGATGGTGATGGATGATGGAAAGTTAACTGTATAGCTTACATTTTACTGAATACTTTACCTTTTTTTTTTTTCTTGCACATAAATACTACTCCGCCCCCTAGACACGGCAGTATGTCTGTGGAGTTACAATGATAGAAACCGGCTTTCGATACACTTAGTGGGCAGAGCACAAATAGCCTATCATGTAGCTTTGTTTTTAATTTCAGACGATTAGTTTGGTTTGTTTTGAATTTCGCACAAAGCTACACGAAGGCTATCTGCGCTAGCCGTCCGTAATTTTGCAGTGTAAGACTAGAGGGAAGGCAGCTAGTCATCACCACCCACCATCAACTCTTGAGCTACTCTTTTACCAACGAATAGTGCGGTTCACTGTCACATTATAACGTCCCCATGGTTGAAAGGGTGAGCATGTTTGGTGCGACGGGGATTCGAACCCGCAACCTTCAGATTACAAGTCATGTACCTTAACCACCTGGCCACGCCGGGTCACATATGTATTGAAAAAAATAACTTCAGAATAAGATGAAGTATGGTATTCCTTAGAAAACAAATGAAAACTGATTGTTTCTATGATCCAACGCGAAACGGAATACATGGTCGTGTATTTACAAGAATGATACCAATTTGTGTGTGTGTTACTGATTCCCCATAGACGGTTCTAAATGTACTACTTTGCACAAATCAAACTGCAACCACACATTCTCAGGCATACTGGTAATTACATCATGGGCCTAAGCTTTAGGAACTATTCGCCCCCAAGTGGCACAGCGGTATGCCTGCGGACTCACACCACTAGAAACCGAGCTTCGGTACCCGTGGTGGACAGAGCACACATAGCCCGTTGTGTAGCTTTGTGCTTAATTACAAACAGGAACTATTCAGCTTCACGAGCTAATAGAAAAATTCATGCACATGTCTTCTACACTGTCAGTTGGTTACCTTTTAGTAAATAAAGCGCTATTGTCCAGCTGTTACGTATATTTACCTGGTGTTGTTTTTTTGTTTTTTGAATAACTAGAGTGAAAAATAAGTGTTCTGTTTACATGTGTTTATAAGGTCCACCTAGTGCTCTGTGATACGAATGTTGACTCCTCCAATTTTAATCAGTTTTCTTAAAAAATAAAAATTATTACTTTAACCAATCCTATGTATTCTAGCTGCTAAACACCACTCATTTCATTTAAATATTTTATCACTGAATTAAGAAAAATATTGGTATTCTATATTTTCAACCTGTGTAAAACGGTTGGGTCTGATACTTTAAGGTGTGTATCTTTGTCCTTTCTTATAGCAAAGCTACATTGAACTATCTGCTGTGTCCACCGGGAGGAATCGAGCCACTAATTTTGGTGTTGTAACTTCGAAGACTTACCGCTGTCAGAGAAAGTGACATACTTTAAGGTTCCGGCTTAGAATTGTTAACCAGAGAGAGGACATTCATCAAGTAATCCGTGCCATCTATATAATTACTCTAAAATCGATATCGGAATTGATCAATACACTTGAGAAAAAAAAACATTTATAGATGAAATTGCGAAGCGGATTCAATGATATTTCGCGACTCGAACATTAGACATTCTACAATGCAAACCGGTAAGCTAACCATTACGCTACCAGACCTGAAAAGTTAGAATTTGTGTTTGATATATAACAGTATTTTGTTTCTGTTGGAGCCTTCTATTTACAGTGGAATTCAAATGCCTACAAGCATTCATCTATCCGCACGTGGTTGTTTACGTATGCAATTGAACACTGAAACATTCTGACGTAGTGTGTTGAATAGGATGTGAATAATAACTATATAAAGCGAAGGAAACAGAACAAAGCACTTTGAATGAGTAAACCAGCCACTGACGCCAATGGTTTATGCGCCATTTTGTAATGCTGTTGTAATAAGATGAGATCTGTGTACACATGTATTGTGGGCGTCACCATACTAAATATATGTTGTTGTTTTCTAACTATGAATTTTAGGTCGATCTGATCGAGTCATTACAATTCAGTATAATTATAAATAATGATCAGAGATTCAAAATATATTTATGACATTCCAAGAACCTATTCGAAGTTAAGAAGGGTGTATGATAATGTATTAGTAACAACTGCTCCATCTAGTGTCGACGAGTTCTTTTGCTAAATGCTAGGATTCATCAGATAAACTCAGATACAACAGACGTAGCGAAGTGTGTTGTATAATGTCATTTAGATGGCACATAAATTACTTGTCTAGCGTGTTGAACTGCAGACAGTTAAAATTAATGTACGAACGGTAAGAATTTAATAAAATTAAAGAGAGAGGATATTGTATCACTCGGTTCTCTATAAATAAGATACTAAAGTGTGTTTTGTAATATAATTTGGATGGTACATAAATTACTTGTCTAACGTGTTGGCTTGTAAACAGTTAAAAATGACAACCTGAACGGTAAGCATTTAAATAGGGGATATAATACGACTGTTTTAGGTAGCGTAATTCTTCCCCTTAGTGGCATAGTGGTATGTTTGCGTGCTTACAACACTAACAACCGGGTTTCGATTCCATTGCGTAGCTTTGTACCTAACTTCAAATAACCAAATTTCCAATGTAGAAACATCAGGGACAATTAAGTGTTCGTATCACCTTTCAGACTCTGAAAATAGAGTCGGTAACCTTGAAATGACTCCGAGTCTACAAAATGATAAGAAGCTCCAGTCTAGAGCAAACTAGATGGTCTTTTATTTCTGTAGAGCAGACAAGTGAAGAAACAAACCAAAAATAAATAAATATATATATATATACCAACATATTTTGAACTTATGAGAAATCTACTTATCAGTTGTTTTTGTTTATTTGTTTTTTGAAATTTGCGCAAAAACGTTCACACAATCATGTGCCAAAGGATGCCAGTTTGTTTGTTCATTTGGTTTGTTTGGAATTTCGTGCAAAGCTACACGAGGGCTATCTGTGCTAGCCGTCCCTAATTTAGCAGTGTAAGACTAGAGGGAAGGCAGCTAGTCATCACCACACACCGCCAATTCTTGAGCTACTCTTTTACCAACGAATAGTGGGACTGACATTATAACGCTCCCATGGATAAAAGGGGGAGCATATTTGGTGTGATGGGGATTCGAACCCGCGACCCTCGGATAACGAGTCGAGTGCCTTAACCATCTCGCCATGTCGAGCCTGTCAGTTGGTTACTTGGCAGACAGAAAATGTTATATATGAGTCTTATGTAATAAGTATTTGTAATGTCTATGATTTAAAGATTTTTAGTTGAAATATCGTCAAGATACTGCATATATCTTGTAGTTCTGAGAATTATGAACTCGGAATTATAAATTCAAAAATTTTGCTAAAACATCCAAAAGAGCCTATCTAATTCATCATTGATGATATGACGTTAATTTTTGATATGTTTGTACTGTAAACAAATTGGTGACATAATTATTTGTATGAATGTTTAATTTCATTTCGTTTGTCATTTTAAGTGTTTTTTGTATCTATGAATCGTTGCGTTAACGGATGAGCGTTTCTTCTAATAGACAAATTTTTATAAGCGTATGGATATTTTGTGTATTCGTAAGCTGTGTAGAGCTTAAAAACAAACAATTATTTTGTACTTTTTGTGTCACTACTCACTCTGCGTTTTGTCTGTCTCAGACATTATCCTTAACGTGATGGGTTATATGCAAGCTTATATATCTTACATATTCTTATTCAAAATTAATTTTTTCACTGATCTAAACTCCTTCACCTGGTAGCATCTCGTCAGTTATTATTGGATATTGAGTTGGCCCGGCATGGCCAGGTGGGTTAAGGCGTTCAACTCCCCGTCAAACTAAACATGCTCACCCTTTCAGTCGTAGAGGCGTTATAATATTACGGTCAATCCCACTATTTGTTTGTAAAAGAGTAGCCCAAGAATTGGAGGTGGGTGATGATGACTAGCTGCCTTCTCTCTAGTCTCACACTGCTAAATTAGGGACGGCTAGCGCAGATAACTATCGAATAGTTTTCGCGAACTCAAAAAACAAACAAACAAACAAATTGGACATTGAGTTAAGGACATCGCTAATAGTGTGGGTGCCAAATTGTTAACTGAATGTATTCTACTAATCACAGATTTAGGTTTCTTTTGTTTTAACTTATAAAAATAGTATGCAATTCTGATCCATTTATTTTATAGAAATGGTTTTATTTAGTTATATGTTGCCTTTTCGTCCTGAATTATATATATTTATATATATATATTTCAGCGCAAAGCTACATAATGGCCTATTTGCGCTTTCTACATCACAAGAATCTAATCCCGGATTCAAGCAATGTAAATCCGTAAACTTACTGATCCATCGGAGATGGAGAACTATAGAGATATTAATAATACTTATTCAAATATTACAACAAACCTTTCTTTTTTTAACAATGTGTAAAATATACGACATTTTTATATTGTTTTAACAGTAATTTGTTTTAACAGAATCATGTTTTATTAGGATTTACCTACGTGGGACCATTTAGAAAAGCTGGTCTATACCGATAATGCAGACCTGCAGTGGTTCATTGTCTTCAAATTTTTACATGTTCCATAGAAATTCCTGTATGCTGAATTCGAGAGTGATATTTATTTTTTTTATCCATCATGTACATATTTTTCTCAGAACGCCATATGCATTTTTACGCAAATAAGCGAATAATTTTCCTTGAATTTGGGTCGCATTTCGTTATGATTGTACAACATAAAACTTGTTGTAATACCATGATATCGTAAGAAGTGAGCATAAAAAATGAAACTGATTTTTAGAAAACGGATTATGATAAAAAAATATACTGCTGGCAGTAATGTCTCATATTTTGTGGATATGTCTGAACAAAACTGACAAGACCGATGCTGTGTAAGTTTTAACTTGTTTGCTTGTTTTCATAAAATTCGCGCTTTGCTACTTTAGCTGCCCTTAATTATCTTAGTAATAGACTACAGAGTATGTAGTTGGTCAACACTACCCATCGCTAACTACTAGACTCCTCCTTATTAATGAAGAGTGGGATTAATTGTATTATCATAAAGCCCTCATAGCAGCATTCAAAATTATTTAAAATATTATAACCAAATTTAGTGATTGGTTTTGTTTGTTTTGAATTTTGCGCAAAGCTACGCGATGTAAGAGTCTTATAGGTCATTCTAGAACACAAACATAATAATAAAAAAATGTTCATTGGGTTAAACGAAATCATAACTTGATCGATCAAAGTAAGAGTTTTGTTTTCTTCCACATTTGCCAAAAAAAAAGAAAGAAAAAATAACATTATTTTCGAAATCTATGCAGCAGAATTATGGAAAATTTATTGTTAAAACCCAAACCCAAACAACTTTTATCAAGTTTAAATTAGGCGTATGTAATTGTTCACCAAGAAAGTGTGGTGATTGTTGAAATAGATCAGAGAAACGTATGGAATACGACTCGGCCCTTCTTAATTTGTATTTTCGACTTTGGTAAAGCTAATTAAGCATCAAAAGCATTAAGAATAAAGATGTAGTACAGGTTCATGATACTTAATCTAAACATTTACACTTTTTTAACATGACATCTTCATGATCAAAAACTTTCTATTGCATTCTTATAGGATCATTTTGTCGTGTAGCAGGGAATTATATTTACTAAAATAGTTTCATGTGATTCCTTGTTCACGGTTAAACTTTTTTTTGATGTCAAAAACAGCAACAAGATCAATAACAAAACAACAATAATAGAACAATAAGAAAAAATAACAATAGCAGAACAATAAGAAAAGACAACAATAACAGAACAATAGGAAAAAACAATAGCAGAACAATAGGAAAAACAACAATAACAGAACAATAGGAAAAAACAATAGCAGAACAATAAGAAAAAGACAAAATAACAGAACAATAAGAAAAAACAAGATCAAGGAACTATATCAAACAACAACAACGAGAACAATAGCAAAATACAAAAACACCAAAAATAATAGAAAAAAATAATAACAAGAAACAAAACAAAAAAAACAATTGAGGTTTAAGCAGCAAACATACGAACCATGCTTCATAACAGTGGCATACTACCATCTAAAGTGTTTCACTTAAATCTTTGTCCAGGTAACTGATTATTTGGAATTAAGCCCAAAGCTATACAATGGGCTATCTGTGATCTACCCACTAAACTTGACTAAGGTATCGAAACTCGGTTTCTAGCTGTCAACCTAAACGAATTTTATAAAATTATTTGTCTAAACTTATTGCCATGCGATGCGTAAAATATATGTACATAAATATCGTAGGAGACGCAATTATTACTAAGTTTGAAAACTCAAAAGGAAGTTTAGGGAAACACAACAAAACAGGATTACCAAAGTTGGATTATAAGGTTAGGAGAAGAAAATGCACGTCTAATGATAAATATTAGGATATTCGAAGTGCGAACACGTGTTTCTGTAACACACGATCAAGTTATTTGTTTTCTTGTTTATTGTTAAGCACAAAACTACACTAGGGCGTATCTGTGCTGTGCCCACTTCAAATTTTGAACCCCGGTTTTTAGTGTTATAAGCCTTGAAGCTGAGCTACTTGGGGTGATCAAAATAAGCTACGTACTTAGAGTGAAACTAGCGTGCTATTATAATTGCTAATGAAATATATTTTGCTGACGTATCTACATAAAAAGTTTATAACACATCGATTCATCATTTAGGCACCCTTGCTTTTAAAAGTATTTTCGGCCATAAATCCTATACAATCTTACAAGGTAACATTATTCACGGTTACTTGTTTGCAGTACAGAAAGGCAACAAGGAATTGTTGCAAGTCAAACTGACCAAACTAAAGCAGGCAATAAGATTATTTCATGTTTTGAGGGTGCCATTCACGTTAAGTCATTTCGCTTGGCTATTTGGATCAAATATATACCCATCCTTCGTAGTTTACCCCGTTGGCCTTATAGAAAAACGTTTAGAACAGTTTTTATGGTAATATTTATGTACACTACACATCTAGTAATCCACATGCACACTAACACCTATTTAAAATTATTTATTAGATGTTTAGATGTCACTCACATTTCAAAACTTGTTTTAAAGCTCCATATAAAAAGTTGTTGCGTTAGGAGGCACAGAGGTAAATAGACTCTTCTATACTTACAAAAAAATCGTCCACCTAAGTTTCGAAAGATAACTTTATGCTTTCTGCTTTTCACACAGGACTTCTTTCTGTATTAGTAAACAAAGGTAGGCAAGTCACGTCTATCTCAACAATGTGTAAATCTTGAAAATTATAGAAGTATCCTTTCGTTTCGCTTGATCCTGTAAATGTTAGATCTTTAAACACTGCTGGATCAGTTCTTGTTAATCTAAACACTACACTTATTTGTTATAAGACACGTAAAGATATGGATGCTAATTCGACTCAATCTTCTCTTTAGAAAGATGGAAAGATGTAATTTCACAACTAAAAAGGAAATAGAAATACTGGGTGTTTCCTCTTCACAAGACGCAAGGTGTAAATACAGCGCCTCTATTAAGTGTAACCGAGAAGAAAACCTTCGCGGACTCGTCCAGGTGCAGGTCGGTTTTCTTCTCTCTACTTGCCATTCACCCTCAGCAAATCTTCAATGCCATATCTCGGGGCAAGATGAAATTCCAACCAACCCAACTCATAAAAACCCGAGGCGGGAAAATAAAAAGTCTTTGAAGGTGTTCGATTTTTATAACTCTACTCTCGACACCTTGTTCCTGGTATGCAGAGTGTAGACTCGTATATGACAAGGTACCGACGATTAAGGCTAAGCTGTATAATGTGTATATATATATATATATATATATTCTAAACCAATAGAGTTTCCACAGGTAAACGAAACGAACCCGACATTGATAAACATGCCCTGAGGTCTTGACGAGCTTAGGACGTCTGCCACTGTTTTCTCCAGGGAGCCCATGTGTCCTTTATAAAAAGTTTTAACGAAGCTCAGCCAACGCAAGAAGTCTATAAATAAAGCTGGTTACCGCTCCATTAACAACCGTTCCCAAAGTACGTTGTTACCTTGTAACTTCGGTTTAATGCTACGTAATCCATTTCACAAGTTGCACAAGCTGATTTTGCAAATAACTTCGATGCTGAAGTCGTTGCAATAATATCGATAATATTAGACTGCTTTAAAAATATGAGAATACCGAGATTTGGTACAACTACCTTGAAAGAGATTAGATATAGTCGTACATTTGTGGTAGTGAAGAGTCTGACGTAAACCTATGTGGTTTGAGATGCCTCTGGATTTATTTCAGTTTTTTTTTTCTTCTTATTTAAGATTGTAATTCATATTCCCGAGTTTGGATAATATTTCAGACTAAAATGATATGAAATCTTTCTTTCTATGGAGAGGGGGGTGAGAAGACAAATATAAAAAAAAATTAAATCCCTAAACGACGCTGTATTTCAAAACCTGAATACATAACAGTACTTTGTAGCCGATAATTAATTATCTGAATTATTCATTAAGAAAATATAGTTTTTTTAGATGCTGTATTTATTATTTTTTGGCAATAAAGAAATATGTGGATCGACTTTGCCACTGCAAATTTGTACTTTACGATAAATCGAACAAAACATTAACCAGATGGTTGTTTCAACCACAGAGTTATTGTTGGGGTCTTAAAATCCACATGGAATTTTTAAAAACTTTTTTTTTAATGCTAATATATTTATGCGTCAAAGGACCTTCTGGATTTTCGAATCAGTAATAACACACAAGTCACACGAAAGTAAATTTTAAACAAGAATACCAGCAACACAGTAATTAACTCCAGTAATCACTGTTTCAGTTTTCTATGTGTATGTGCAATTTACAAAGAAGTGGCTGATCTCATAAAATATTTTGGGTTTGTTTGTTTTTTAATTTCGCGCAAAGCCATGCGAGAGTCATCTGCGTTAGCCGTCCCTAATTTTGCAGTGTAAGACTAGAGGGAAGGAAGCTAGTCATCGCCACCCACCTCCAACTCTTGGGCTACTTTTTTACAAATGAATAGTGGGATTGGCCGTCACATTATAACGCTCCCACGGCTGAAAGGGCAAGAATGTTTGATATGACGAGGATTCGAACCCGCGACCCTCATATTAGTCGCGTGCCTTAACCACCTGGCCATGCCGGGCAGAATATTTTGGAACAAGCATAAGAATTGTAATATTTAGTTTTTGTTTATTGTAGTTTCGCCTAAAGTTTCTCATGGGCTACCTCTGTTAGCTGTCCCTAATTCAGAAGAGACGGAATAGAGCATACATGTCCGCAGGAAAGGGCAAGAGGGAGGATCTTCCCTCTTAAATTTCACACAAAAATTACACATATTATGGCGTAACTTACCATCGTAGTTATACTAAATATTTTTAGTAACTGGAATTAAAATTGTAAACTTATGTTTACGTTTAAGCAAATAGAAAGAGAAGTCAGTTAGTCAATACCACCGACCCGTAAATCTTGGGCTACTCTTTACAAACGAATAATGGGATTGACCGTCAGGTTCTAGCGTCTTCACAGCTCCAAGGACGAGCATGTTTGTCGACAGGAATTTGAACTCGCTTCCCACGTGTTCTATCTAGCAGGCCGTGCCAAACCCTCTTTAAAGTTATACTCTCCGTAAAAATAGTAAGTAATTTTTAACCTTACGTTTCTGGTTACCATTTGTTTATCATTTATTTCTATATTTATATTAAACTTAAATATGAAGCTCAAAGCATCATTCCATACAGTCTCTACATTATACTGGTTTCGGGGAATTTTCTCATTAATAGTCCTGTATAAGGACAGATAGGAAGACAAGAATTAGTCTTCTTATAGTGACGAGTAAGTGATCGAATAATAGGTTAAGCTTCCAGTATATTATTTAATTTCTTAAATATCTTGTTGTTTAATAATATCAGAATACTAGTATGAAGGCTAATGTATCCTAGAAATCCTCACTGTGGTAGGTAGAATATAGCTAAAAATACCATTCGCGTAATATAGAGTTCACCGTGATAAAAAACGTAACCATATTTATCAGTTTGTTATTTTCCATGGCTCATGATGAAGGATGAAGTTCCTCGAAATCAGTATAACTCAGTGATAAATTACGAATAGAATGATAAAAATCTTAAGGTTATTTTTTGGTATCTTAAAGAACTTGTTATGAATGCCATAATAATAGTTTAGTGTTATAACGCTACATATTTTCCTTAAATATCCGCTGTAAACATAGGCCCACCATGGTGACATAACAGATATACAACTTTGTTTTAATGTAAATTCGCTTCTGGTTATGTCTCTGTTTGTGTGTTGTTGTTTTTTAAAGGAAGCACGTCACGATGTCATGGCAACAAGTAACAGAAACAGACTTATATGACAGTGTTTAATAAACATTGACTGAGTCACCATACTATATTGGTTTAGTTTGTTTTGAAAATCGCGCAAAGCTACGCGAGGACTATCTGCGTTAGCCGTCCCTAATTTAGCAGTGTAAGACTAGAGGGAAGGCAGCTAGTCATCACCACCCACCGTCAACTCTTTGGCTACTCTTTTACTAACGAATAGTGGAATTAACCGTCACTTTATAACGCCCCCACGGCTGAAACGGCGAGCATGTTTGGTTTGACGGGGATTCGAACCCGCCACCTTCGGATTACGAGTCGAATATCTTAACCACCTGGCCATGCCGGGCCGAGTGTAATGGAAAGCATATTCTGTTCATTTACTTAGCAAGCATTCTTGTTTGTTCAGTAACAATTTAGAGCAAATTATAAATAAAATGCACAGTAATTCTATCTATGCAACAATACTTTACGGTGTAACAATAATGAATTTATAAAAGAAACCGTTTTAATCATACTGTCTGTGAACAACGAATATTGTAAGTGCCGCAAACATTTAGTGAGTTATAACAAAGGAAAGGAACAACAAAAGTATTTTGTATAAAATACAAGAGTTTGTTTATAACGACCACGACAAGGTCGAGACTAAGAGAATGAGGAAGTGATTAAGGTGCCATTTTGTTCTCCCCATCTCCATCATGGTACAGCGATCACTGTTATTATGTGAAAAGGAAGCGGATTGGTCGTTTAATGGGAAGGGAAGATACTGAATAACATACTCGTAACCACGTTCTCTGATCGTGTTGACAATAGAAATGAAAACTGATTACGAGCACGTGACATGCACGTAACCATCAGTTACAGAAACCAGCATGTTGAACAACACCTACTTCAATGTATTTTTGTGCTTTCAGAAAGAAGGAAGAAATTGTGAGCTGATGACCAAACTTTTCTGATGCGTTCCTCACATTATTCTAATAATGCTTCACTACTTTCAGACGTACAGTTGAAATTACTTAATACGACAGTAACAACAATGTAATAAACGACAAACAGAATTATTTTGCAGCTTCTCGGGTGTGTAACTGTTAAACTTACACAGACTTTGAGCGGCTACGCTCACTACTGTTCTAGCACAAGTTGTGATGTTACAGTGTAGCTGGTTACCAATGAGAAACCGTACAGAGTAACAGTGTTTATATTTATACAAAAACAATAATGTATCGTAAGATTAGATAAGAGAGAATTAAAGATGACACCGTCGCTTAATTCTGCACTAATCAATGAACTATTGAAATCGAGAGTTTTCTATATGGGCCATGCATGGCCAGGTAGTTGGGGCATTCGACTCGTAATATGAAGGTCGCGGGTTCGAATCATCGTCAGACCAAACATCATAGTCCGTTCAGACTTGGGGGCATTATGATGTTTTGGTCAATCCACGATTTGTTGGTAAAAGAGTAGTCCAAGATTTGGCGGTGGGTGGTGATGACTAGCTGCCTTCTCTTTAGTCTTATACTGTTAAATTAGGGACGGCTAGCGCAGATAGTCCTCGTATAGTTTTGTACGAAATTTAAGAAAACAAACCTTTCTGTGCAAAACTAAATTGATCTCCTTGTAGTCTTTAAAAGAGTCAGTGAACTTTTGTAATTATTAAAAGTTTGAAGGTGAAACAAGAAAACCTACTATATCTGCACTTTAACAGAGGGTACGTTTTTATTTTATTAAGACTGTGTAAAGATATTGGATTTCCTCGACTTTTACAAATCTCCTGTTACATGCAGCTTCAGAATTCAATCGTTTTGTTAAGGATTTTAAGACCTATAGTAAATGTAAATCACTGTATGTGCTTTTGGATTCCAACCGACAATATTAAAATAAATGTTTGGATTTATCTGTTTATAATTAAGCATAAACCTACATAATGATCTATCTGTGCCCTGCCCATCCCAGTATCGAAACCCAATTTCTAGCGTTGTAAAATGTTTAGAAAAAGCCACGTTTTGACCATCTAGTTCAGCCTCTTGGAAAGCAGGGTTGTGGTATGGACGTACTAATTATCAACTATTTCTGTCAATACGCTCATAATCGGTATTGAAACTGGTAGATAATCAGGTAATAGGGACTGACCCAATTGATCAAAATGTGGTTGTTGTAAGCCACAGTGATACTACAACTTTAGTAACCATTTAACACTTTCTTAAAATAGTCTTGAATGAAACCAACACTAAAGTGCAAATTAACCTTTATTAAAAGTAATGGAAATAAACACTTGACTTTCAAATTTTAAAATTCTTTTTTTTAAATCTTTGAATAATATTCCCTCAGATGTGTTCTGTCTGCCATATGATATCTTTCAAATATTCATATATTTGTACTTATAAGACGAAGCTCGGCATGTCCAGGGCATTCGACTCATAATCTGAGGGTCGCGGGTTCGAATCCCTGTCACACCAAACATGCTCCCCCTTTCAGCCATGGGGGAATTATAGTATGACGGTTGGTAAAAGAGTATCCCAAGAGTTGGCGGGGAGGTGGTAATGATTTGCTGTTTTCCCTCTAGTCTTACACTATTAAATTAGGGACGGCTGGCGCAGATAGTCTTTGTGTAGCTTTGTGCGAAATTCCAAACACAAACAAATTTATAAGATGAACAACAGGATAAAAAAGAACACACAGAAATATATGAGAATCGATAATTTGTTACAATATACTTTTTATCGATCCACCAATAGATGGCGTTTTGTAGATATAAAAGGCAGTATTTTACCCAAATTGTTCCTCCAATCTCTAAACCTGAGATTTGAGATCCTGAACTTGTAGAACAATCATTTACAAGGATTCTTTGAACTTGTTTTATTTTATATTAAATATATATTAACGCTGCATTAAAGAAAAAATCTAAATTGTGTGAACTATAACGTTTTATGTCGTTTCTGTCAATAATGTCAATTGTTTATGATCTATAGTTCACTCTTCAATCTTTACCCAAAATGAGCAAAAAAGTAAACTTACTTTGTGGCCATTACAATACTGAAGAGATAAGTCCAAAAGTTTTATTTTCATATACAGCTTCTTAGATTTAGGAACATGGATATCCTGTGTCTTTTGTACGCTCCTTCCTTTTACCGCTTCATAGGGTGCAGTGCTAACAGTTTCCTCATGGAGGTTTGGACATAATGATTTTAAGTTGCCACATAATGGCTCATTGCCGAACATCCCACGTGATCACTCTTTTTTATATTCATTGGTTTAACGTATGGTTTGAGGGTGTGATTTAAAATTATTCTTGTGGAACCATTACCGTGTAAACTTTTAAGTAAAAAAATACATAAAAGAAGGTTTATATATATATATAATATTAAAAAAGAGAGAGATAGTGTCTCTTTTCTTTTCTTTCTATTTTTAACTTTCAGATGGTCACATTTTATGTGCCTACGTCCATAATAACTGTATTTACTACACATTATAAACACAGAAGTATTTGCGATAGGTGAACAGTTATTTATATTAGGGTACAGGCTTAGAATGCCAGTAGTTTTGATTTTACAATGATGTGTTACATGTTGTTTGCAATCTTGAAACCTACATGACTGACTGATTCATTATAAAAGAAAGTGATTAAATATCTGTAGTCCAATTTTTTTATAAGGGATACAACGCAGTGTAATATCCTGTACCAGTTATATATAATAAAAGTGTTATTATCCGGCATCTTAGTTTCCGAAAAGCTCTGGTAAACCTTGTATTTCAATATATTTACATACAAATACTTAGTGTAGTCATTTAGTAACTATTTAGTAGCTAAGTTACATTTTGTGACTTGACAAACTTGAACCTTAAACTGGCAAACTTTCTCCAGGACATATAATTGGTGATACATTACAACATATTGTTTTACTTTAATTAAAATACTGTATACTTATAAATGTTTTACAGAGTTTAATGTTTTTTTTCTTACAACGCTTAATATTGTTTGAAGCTGTTATTGTTAGAGGCGATGTAGAAATACTGTGCTTTAGAAAATTAACAAAGTCACAGTTTTTGCTATAAAATATCATAAAGAAATACCTTCGTAACCGTAATTTTCGTTTATCAGATACTTTGTGGGTCCGATGAATACTGGACAGAAAAGTTTTTACTGTACTTCAAACTGCTACATAGCTTTCAGTACACACCTAAAATATAGATGATTAGATATGATCTTGACTACAACTAAGCCTAAAGCACAGATTTATAATTATGTAACTTTCACTCCAAATTATCTGTTCCGTTAGCAAATCTAAAGCTCAAAACAAAAATAAGAATTAGAGCTCGCATGGATTTATCGCGAAAAAATTAATTTAAATGACGTTTTTTGAATACATTATGAACTTATTTTTTCATTTGTTTACGCTATCAAACGATCGAAACTGTATTTTCATCACTAAAGCAGTATCAGTATTACGTTTTTAAATTTTAATATTAATATGTGAAATTACATTATTTACTGACAGTAATACGTACAAAACACTACCTAAAACACCATATCTAAACAGTTATATGAAAACTTTGTTTTTATACACAATTAAGAGTAACTTATACCATTTCCGGTGGGTGAGCAATAGAGGTTCACCACTACTGTCTTGATAAAACAAAACGTTGTGCTATATATATATTTTTATTAAAATTACAAGTTACAGTGAGTAAGATTTGTTGTTTTTTAAACAGGCACGTCGTTACGGTCACTCGTGTTGCTTTTTATACACAATTAAGAGTAACTTATACCATTTCCGGTGGGTGAGCAATAGAGGTTCACCACTACTGTCTTGATAAAACAAAACGTTGTGCTATATATATATTTTTATTAAAATTACAAGTTACAGTGAGTAAGATTTGTTGTTTTTTAAACAGGCACGTCGTTACGGTCACTCGTGTTGCTTGCGATCTCGAAACCTACATGACTGATTAATTCATTATAAAAGGAATTGGGTAAATATCTGTAGTCGAATTTTTTCGTAGTTTTTATTTTTCAAAACTACAGCTAAGCCTAAAGCACAGATGTATAACTAGCCGATTTTTCTCGAGTACACAAGTCTTAATGGTAAAGAACGTTTTTTACCATTAAATCATGTGTAATTGAGAATGATCTCACCAGTGATCGAAACGTTGTGTCTGTTTAAAAACAAATCTCACTGTAAAAGCTGTAACTTGTAATAAAATATACTTTTTAGTAAGTAAACTCAAAACAAAGCTATTGTGATGTACAACTGTTACAGGACGAACATCTTTTAAAACTGGCGAGGCGTAATTATAGCAAACTATGCTTGTTATAAGAAATGTCAGGCCTATTATATTTTTAATACTACATTTTTTTAACCTAGTCTCTTGAGAATTTTCAAGAATTAGAAGAGCATGTAATAGTTATATAAACGGTTTTACGACCACTATTGCGTTTATTATATCCCACAAGAAACCAGATTAAGAATACAATGTTAAACATATAATAGACCCAGCATAATGTCTTATGACAATTGTAACTAATTGTGGTGTACAAATTTCAATTTTTTATGTTCATAAGTTATTCCTTTGCAATTTATACAAAAACAAATGCTGGTATTATTATTTGAAATAATAAGATAAAAATATAATGGCAGGTTTGTAAGGTTTGATTTCCCTCACGTGACATAACATCACTGAGAAAACAAAAAACCCTCTTATTACATTTGTAAATATCACACGTTTTCACGAGTTCTTCACTTATAGCTGAAGTTAGTTATATCTTCATATTTAATCTAATGTGCTTTAGTATTACTTTTTGTTATGGATAGATATTTAATTTACAATTAACCACAGCATCTTGGATTCATGGGCTAATAACTATATATGCAAAATGTGCAACAACTCCCCATGTGTATAAATAATCACAGATACCAGCTGTTAATAATGATGAGTGTCTATTATCAGTTATTCCCTGTTATGACAGCTTGCAGTTAATGTTCTTGCATGAAGGAATAAAGTTAATATTAACTTTCGACCAGAGCGAGCCACCTACTCAGATCAAAAGCAAAAATGAGCTCAGTAATGAGCATAGCTAATTAAGTATACTGTTATTGCGGTCTTATTTGAAAGATTAGAATTCATTGTTTCATTAGTTAGGACCCTCGCTGTTAAAAGTATTTTTTAAACTTCGTAATATCTCACGAAGTTATGGCTGTAGATTAAGGTTAATCCTAAATACGTATTATAAGCTAGCAATTTAACGCATAATGATAAAAAATATTATAATGAAAATAGATATATTAAACATTTAAACAATGCAGATGGAAGCCTTTGACAATACAGTATTTTAGTTTGAAAACAGTTTGTAATAAGTATAAGATATAGATAGATCTAACAATATATGAAGGTTATTATTAAATAAAATCGCTAAACTTTAAAATGACAATTTTAAGTTGATTTTTGTATTTTAGTTATGAAAGTTACGTGACTTCAAAGGCGATTATTTAAGTAACTTTTTCACAATTTTTAATTTGAAAAATAAGAAAAACCCTGAAAATAAAAGTACACTTTAGAATTACTCACAGTTTTTAAACCTGTGTGTACATAGCTTTTAAAATAAAATAGTCTTAAATTCAAGTGAAATGTTTAGCTATTTATCTGTGAAGGAAGTTATGTTACATATTTATTTGTGTAATTTACTGAAAGTATTAATACAACGTTTAAATCTAATCTAATAGGAAGTATTAACGTGTTGGGCCAGCATGCATGGCCAGCTGGTTAGGGGCGCTCGATTCCCTACTCTAAGAGTAGCGGGTTCGAATCCCCATCACCCAAACATGCTCGCTCTTTCAACCATGGGGCGTTTTAATGTAACGATCAATCCCACTATTCGTTGGTACAAGAGCAGCCCAAGAGTTGGCGGTGGATGATGATGACTAGCTAGCTGCCTTCCACATAGTGTTTACACTACTAATTAGGGACGGCTAGCGTAGGTAGCCTTCGTGTAACTTTGCGTGGAATTCAAACAGTATTAAAGGAAATCTTGGCTTCTTCTAGGTTTTTGTATTATGCCAACATTTTAAAGATTATATTCGAGATATTCACAGCAGTTTGTTCTTTTTTTCGTTACTAACTTCATGTAATATAAGCATCCTTAAAGAAGAGTCTTCGTAAATTTCAACAAATACCAAAGGTGCCATATTTGTTTTTCTGTAGCTCTATTGAGCGAGATTTGTTTCTAAAGTTAGGTAAGGATTCTTCTAAAGATTCGCTAACTTTTACTTTTTAATGGAAAAAATACGATAAAAGTTTGAAATAATTTTGCTCTTTTTTAATCAAAATTTTCTTATTAATTATCGATTATTTTTTAGTGTGGAATGTTTGGAATTATTAAACTAATCGATATTTACACTAATATCGAATTTGTTTAGAAATTCCGCATTGTCCTGCCATCTAGTGAACTATTGGGCAACTGAACATTTTATTTGAAAAATTAAAATATTATATGGTAGTGTGATTTCTAGCTGCATTCAGCATCTTAGTATATTTTTCAGTAGCACACACACATATATATAAGAGAACCAAAGTTTTCTTAAGTTATAACTGTTTAATAAGATTTAAATATGACGTTTTTTGACCCATGTTTATTATAATATGATTTTTGCAATGAAGAAATGCAACACTAAATTGAAAATAATGAGTACACTGTTAGTTGTATTTTGTTATACAGAAGAAAAGATTGATGTCCAAAAACAAAAAAGATATGCGCTAAATGTTAACAGCAACCAAATAGAAAAAAAAGTTCATTCGAATTAACAGACTTTTTCTTTTATAAACAACTGGATTCTCGACGCTTACTACGTAATAATGAATTTCAGCCTTTGATAATTAGTATGTAGAGTATATCTTTATTCAGAAATAATTAAAAAATAATTTTTTATAATTGTTTCATGCCATTTCTATATGCAGTTAATCACATATGTGTTGAACGGATATTTCGAGGTTCTAACCTGTGCTAATATTTTACGTAGGTGAAGGGTACATAATATAACGTTCGTTCAACCTAGAGTGTATCTCTTTCTGTATTTGAGTTCCTATAAGGCAGTTTACTCACACAGGTGCTACAGAAGCTTGGCTTGGCCTAAGAGTTAATTTAGATCATTAGTTCAAGCATACATGTAAAAACGGCTGGTATGGCTGGAGAAAGCACTAATAGAGGAGCGAACAATGTTTCGACCTTCTTCGGTCGTCATCATGTTCACAAAGAAAGAAAGGGTTACTGACCGGTAGCTGACCATATGTTTGAAGACGGTTGTGTAATTGAGTGTAGGAATGTAGAGGACGTGCTGAGATGTTGGATATATTTATTAATATAGGTATAAAGGTGTTTTTTTGTATTGGTTTATTTTGGGCTTTAGTTGTTGTATAAGTAAGGCTTCTTTAATTTTGCGTTTGTTTATGTTTATAACCTTCATGTTCAACAACCACAACTATATACAAACAAATGGCCTAAGCATGGGCAACCCAGTATCACCAGTTCTAGCCAATATTTTTATGACACAAGTTGAAACACAAGCAATTAGCACAGCATTACATCTACCACTATACTGGTACAGATATGTAGACGACACGATTGCGGGATTCACATCTACAGAACACACACTTAATTTTTTCAATCACATAAACTCTATACATCCCAACATTAATTTCACATGTGAACAGGAAGAAATCAATCAAATATCATTTCTTAACCTCAAAATTACAAAACCGATACACAATTTAAAACAGAAATCCACTGAAAAATCACCCATACTGGACTATACAATCCTTGGGACTCAACATAGCAAGAAACTAGATAAACATAGCCATAAAACTATGCTCACCAGATAAAATTAACGACGAATTAGACAAAATAAAACAATATGTCATCAACATTAATAAGTTTCCTCCACAAACCATAGAAAACATTATACGTACACACTTAGATAAAAAGCAAAATCAACTAACATAAGTAAATATACTCCACGAATTAAAAAATCACGAAACCATATACTGCTGCTTATCATATATTCCCGACATCAGCAGAAAAATAACCAACATTTGGCAAAAACTGGTAACAAAATATGACATTCCAATTAATACCAAATTTATTCAAAAACCAGGCACAAAACTAAGGTCTATACTGTGTAAAACTACACTGACAAACACCACACCAACATTATTTATAAAATACAATGTGATAACTGTCACGACTTCTGTATTGGAGAAACAAGTAGAAAAATGGAAACCAGATTCAAAAACAAAAAGTAACTTTCACGTTTTCGAGCACTGCAAATCAAATAAACACAACGTAACCATAATACTAAATAAAGAAACAAACATAAACAAACGCAAAAGTAAATAAGCCTTACTTATACAACAACTCAAGCCCAAAATAAACCAATACAAAGGAACACCTTTATATCTATATTAATAAATATAATCAAACATCTAAGCACGCCCTCTACATTCCTATACTCAGTTACACAACCCCCTTCAAACATGTGGTCAGCTATCGGTCAGTTATCTCTTTCTTTCTTTATGAACCTGATGATGACCGAAGAAGGTCAAAACGTTGTTCGCTTCTCTACATAAAAATATTCTCAACCCAAACCAGCCAGTTTTACATATATATTTTTCCCTAGAAGTGGGTTTTCTCGTCATCATTGAATGTTAGTTCAAATATGTAACATATAGACGTGTGGCTTGTTTCCAATTTCTAGCAAACCAACTCAAGGGCCATTTGCGCTAGCTATTCATAGTTTAGCAGTGATAGACTAGAAGGAGGGCTGTCACTCAACGTCATCCACCACCAACTCTTTGGCTACTCTTTTACCAACCCTCCTCCCTTTATGACCGAAAGATTGAGCGTGTTCGGTGACAGAGATTCAAACCCGCGACCCGCAAATTAAGAGTCCACCTCCGTAACCACATGGCCATGTTGAGCGACGTCAGTTCTCTCCGTTATGGGTTCAGACTTTGGAATTTTAGAGCTGTAGATATCTACAGAAATTCTCAGCCACATTTTCATGTGCAACAAGGAAACTGAAGTTCGACAACGAGAAATCCTTTCAGTATCGAGCAGACTTGGCCTGGAAACAGTGACCCGTAGATGTGGATATTGAAACTCATGTAGTTTCTCTACCCTGATGCACAAATGGTTTAATTACAGGTACAGATGGAATAAAACAAGTGATGACGTATCCACTCGCACGCTGAATGTTTGTAAATGCTGGTACTGTGCAACACTGAAACATATGCTTACAGCTGCAGTGTTTGTGAAACACTGGTGCCGTTACTTGTGTGGTACGGACCTAACCATTCAGTTGGACCATACATCACTGAAATGGCCGATCAACTTAAAAAAAAAAAAAACAACTCAGTAGGAATAATTGTACATTTTATAACAAATCTGCAAGAGTTCAACTTTGTTGTACAGCAGTGACAGCACATAAATACCAATGGATTGTCTTGTCAACCCAGGAGATCATATTTGTTTATTGAATAACTAAGTTTCTGGACACTGTGAAGAGGCTGAGGTCCATCATGGTAATAGCAAATAATAGAGAAAGATACTAGAAGAGCAAATTTTTCACTTGGATGGACACCTTGGATGATCAATCAGAATCCTTGGGAAAAGCAGCTGAGGGATTCTGACGTAGTTTGAGCACCACATGCTGTGCAATAAGGTAGCATGTGCATGTTCATCCCGAAGTGACTGATGTAGTTCTGAAACATATAGAATTTTGCAGCCATACAGTCAGTTACGAGTGCACTATTCCATGCTGTACATTTAACCTAGCCCACGTGGTAGCCAACTTATGATACAGCTAATGAATTCAAAGCTTTAGTGCAGGGAGTTATTTGGGATTTGCGTAATGTAAGCTCTGATCATGAGCACATCGGAGCCTTCCGGGCATGCGATACACACACAGATTAGTCAAAATGTTGTTTATATCATTTGTTTACAATCTATCAATCCGTATGGGGCATCTTAGTGTGATATACAGATTGACTCTTTGAGTGACATTACGTCACAATAAAACTGATAACTAATTTTTAAGGGCATGGTGAGCTCTGGTATCGATTGAAAGGCCTTATCAGCAGCAGTTTGCACTACACCAAATGAGCAGTTGATATTTTTCTTACTGGGAACCGGTATAGGGCCAGTAAAAAAGAAAAGGTAAACAGTATGACGTTGGACCCGGCATGGTGTGGTTGTGGGGCCCCCCGGACTCGAAAATAACGGGTTGCAGGCTCAAACCATTTACTGAACATGCTCACTCTTTGAACTGTGGAGGTGATATAAAGTGGGGGTTAATTTTACTTTTCGTTGGTAAAGGGTGGTCCAAGAATTGACTGTGGATGGTGATGACTAGCTGTCTTCACTCTACTCTATTACTTCTAAATTAGAAACGGTTAGCATAGTTAGGCCTTGAGTAGTGTTACGCAAAGTTCAACAAACAAACTTATTGTGACGCTAAGTAATGTTTGTTACACAGACAGTTAATGTACAAACAACACTTCATCTGGCGTTTTGAACTACAGTAATTAACAAAACAGCAAATTACTCATGAATATAAAAATATATCAGAAATTTGTTTCCTTGAAGTGAAGCTACACAAAGGATTATCTGTGCTCTTCCAAGCATGAATATCAAAACTCGATTTCCAGCATTGTAAGTCCAGAAACATGTTCTACGGATGGGAGGAATGCATTAGAAATACACTTAACCTTATTTTGGTTATCAAAGAAATTGATGATTCGTGAAAACAATTTATTTCTAATTATTTACTAACGTCTGCAATTGGCGGAGTAAGTTGTTTTAGTATACATATTTATGCCCAAATGGCACAGCAGTATCTCTGAGAACGTAAGAATCCGGGGTTCGATACTCGTGGTGGACAGAGCATAGACATCCCATGGTGTTGCTTTGTGTTTCACATTAAATATATACAAATTTAATGTTATTATTTTAAAATCTGTAAACGCAAACTAATTATAATCATAAAATTAAATTCTAACACTTTTCAATGTTTAACTAAGAAATCAGGTACTGCAACAGACGTTACAAATTAACTAAGAAATCAGGTACTGCAACAGACGTTACAAATTTAAAGTAGAAAGCTTTTCTTTTTCGCAGTTAATTTGCTTTTACCTCTGGTTTTCTGTCAAGTTGCTGAAACTGCTGTGGTTAGCACGTACATTACATGTGACACTTTAATTTGTTTCGGTGTTTCCAAAATAGGGAAAAAATTGTTAATGCTCAGATCAACATTGACTAACAAGAAATGCACTTAAAGTGTCAATATAGGTGTTGTTAGTGTGCAATAAATATTTTAAAATGTCGGGCATAGGTGTTTTTAGTGTGCAATAAGTATCTTAAAGTGTCAGCATAGATGTTGTTAGTGTGCAATAAATATTTTAAAATATCGGGCATAGGTGTTTTTAGTGTGCAATAAATATTTTAAAATGTCGGGCATAGGGGTTTTTAGTGTGCAATAAGTATCTGAAAGTGTCAGCATAGATGTTGTTAGTGTGTAACAAATATTTTAAAATGTCGGGCATAGGTGTTTTTAGTGTGCAATAAATATTTTAAAATGTCGGGCATAGATGTTGTTTGTGTGCAATAAATATCTTAAAATGTCAGGTACAGGTGTTGTTAGTGTGCAATAAATACATACTAACTACGAACAGTAATAAACATGGCATGGGTAGATTTGTCACGTATTAAAATTTTCCTCCGTTGTTTGGAATTAAGCACAAAGCTGCACAATGGGCTATCTGTGCTCTGCCCACCACGGTATCGAAACCCGGTTTTTAGCAGTGTGAGCCCGCAAACTGCTGTGCCACTGGAGACATTTATTTCGGACGACTTTTTTGTTTTTTACTTTCGTGCAAAGCTACACGAGGGCTGTCTGCCTACTTTAGCAAAGGGAAGGTAACTAGTCATCACCACACACCGCCAACTCTTAGGCTACTCTTTTACCAAATTTACTTAATTTAGCAGTGTAAGACGAGAGGAAAGGCAACAAGTCATCACCACCCACTGCTAACTTTTGGGCAAATTTTTTTACCAACAATTAGTGGGATTGATCGTAACATTATAACGCCCCCACGGCTGAAAGGGCGAGCATGTTTGATGTGACGGGATTTCGAACGAGATTCCGATTTATTATTTTACATACGTTACGTATTACAATTTCAAATAACCGGAATTTTGAATTTGAATTAAGATGTTAATTGAATGTCGAAATGTATTAAATTTATGATATACGCAATTTTCTTTCTTAAAACGAATATATAGTAATAAAAAACAATAATATAAATTATGAAAACGTTTATTTCAAATAGTTATTAAAATATTGGTTTATAATTATAAACCTAAAATTTACAAACTTACACACAACAGTCAGGCTTTTATCTGATCTGGGATCTAATATTTTATCGATGGTCCAGGTATACCACGAGCAAATTAATTCTAAGTTGATATTGTTACACCTCGCTTAAGTTAAGGCTGTCTTTTCTTGGGTGGTCTCACACCCTTACAAACTGACTCTTTACCGACAAAGATAGTTAATGTCCTCGTAGAAATACTAACGTCTAAAGTTAATTCACTGAAGTTGCACGACTTGTATTGTTCGAAATCTATCAATGTTCCTGGTCAAATTCTGTAGTTTTTCAATTAATAAGCGTTAATAATAATTATAGCTTACAAGGCTCATAATATACTTACTGTAGCTGGCGTCTTGTAGTGGCTTGCTTTTATATACCAATTACGCAAGATTATCAACTGCTCAACATTGTATCTCAGAACGGCTGGTATGGACATTATCACTTTTATTAATAAGTAGAGAAGAACGTTTCAACCTTCCTAAGTCATCTTCTTAACCTGAAGGTGACCTAAGTGGGTTTCTCGTCATCAAGAATGCTCAACATTGTTCGAAGACACGCTAGTGTTTTCGTAAACCATATATTGTTGATTCTTGCTCTCGAGAATCTTCCACAAATTTAGAGAACAGGCGGGACTTGCGCAATACACATCCAACAATACATGCCACATGCATAAAAAAACTACATTGAAATAAAAGTAGGTTTTAAAATAAATGTATAACAGTAAAACTGTTACACGTGCAAGGAAACACATTATACCAATATAATAGTAAACTGACAAAGATTTATAAGTATAATGAATGCCGTGTGGAATTTTTTATAATCTCTTTGGCTCTTATAAGCTTTCAGCGGCAAGTCAGAGGACTTATAACCTAAAGCTCGGGATTTGATAGCTGCGGTGGGCATAACACAGATAGCTCATTATGTTTTTTGTGCTTAATAACAAAGAAACTATATATACGATTGTATCCTAACACAACAGCTGAATAAAAATCACTGATACATTAAAACAATGTTAGGCCACTAAAAGTTGCATAAGTGTGATTTACCAGGTGCTACTTAATACACTGTACTTTTAAGACACAAACACGTTTTTCTGATTATGTTATGTCAAGCGTTCTAGGACTTGTTAATTTGTATCGAACAATCCTGTGTATACCATTTTTTTAACATCAAAAATTACCTTTCTAATATACGAGTTGTTTTGAATACATAATTTTTGGCTGTGGAAGATTTAAATAGTTTCTACGTTTTTAAAATTTTTTTGCCTGTGATTGATGAGAGTTTTACTCACAACGTAAAAATACAAGAAGAGGGAAGAGTCGTTGAAAATAAATACAGAACGCTCATGTTTTCCCACTTATTTATTCCGAAGAGCGTAAACGCGATTATGGAAACATAGATAAGAAATGTGTTCATAGTTCTAGAGTAAATAAAAGACTTATTTTAATAATAATATTTTATTATATACACAAAAATATTATTCTCATAATTTAATATATGGTGAACTACATGTGCTATCAGTTAACAAAAACGTTTAGACACGTGCAGATTCACATTTATTGTTACATGTGCTGAGGTTTCCAGCCAACATCAATATACACGCCATTGTTATGAGTAGTTTTATTTTATTGGAGAGTATTGTACATGGCTCGGCATGGTCACGTGGGATAAGGCGTTCGACTCGTAATTCGAGTTCGCGCGTTCGAATCCCCGTTGCACCAAACATGCTCGTCCTTTCAGCTGTGGGGACGTTATAAAGCGACAGTCAATCCCACTATTCGTTGGTAAAAGAGTAGTCCAAGATTTGGCGATAGGTGGTGATGAATAGCTGCCTTCCCTCTAGTATTACACTGCAAAAGTAGGGACGGCTAGCACAGATAGCCCTCGTGTAGGTTTGCGCGAAATTCAAAAAGAAGGTTAAACAATAAGTATTGTACGTTATTTGTAGGTTCCGAAACACTGCAATGAACTGTGTTTGTTGTGTTAAAGTTCCAAACGCTGGTAGGTCTCAAATCGGATTAGAATATATACAGTTATTGATTTCTGCCTCGTTTCTCCAGATTTGAAATCCGAAACCTAGTCTTGGACTAGTTCTAATCTACAAACGGAAACACTCCAATTCATTTTACGATTGCCACTCGAAGTAAAAATGTATTCTCAAGACGACCTAAGGTTAATAAAGAAGGTGACCTAAGAAGGTCGAAACGTTGTTCCGTACTTTATTTTAATTAAAGAAACTGTTTGACTTCCTGCGTAAATTTCATTACTTCACACCAGTTATTTCCAAAATAATAAGCTTCATAATGTCCAGTGATATATAGGAAACAGGGGAACCATCCCCCTCACTTTCCAATATGTCCCAATAAAAATGATCAAAATTAGGAAAATCACTCTTAGAAAAAGCAGAAGTTAATCCAGAAGTCAAGCATTAGACAAGGACTATAGTGGGTGTGCCTATGGTACCTATTTCCTTGTTTCATTTAGGCAAACAAATCTTGGGCATTTTCAATACACCCCTCACAGCTTTGAGGTGTAAATGATGCATAAAGCTCAAAAACTTTCTCTACCCATCAACAAGGTTTCGGCATCCTTTTTTTTATTGAAATTAAACATTGATTATACGGATTTACAATTTTAAAAATATCGTGGTTCTCCAAGTAGCCCTTTGCAAAATGTTAATGTCCTTTCTTACTTAAGAAGACCAAAACTAAATACAGTATTTAAGTGACTTTGAATCATTGTAATTATTAATACATTCTAGAATTATTTTAGATTTAGTTATTGCTCGTAATAGAACGTCGCTTTTTCGCCTTGAGTGACTTTTTTCATACTATTACTCCGAGGTTCATTCTTCAGTTACGTTATTGTGTTTGTATATCAAACGCATTGCCTTGCATTTGCTGTAATTTTGTAACATTTTGTTCTATTAACAAAATAGCCCAAATAATTCTTTAGTAACTCTACATTTTATTAATGCCCATACCAAATCATCCAAATAATTCTTTAGTAACTCTACATTATTAATGTCCATACCAAATCATCCACATCATTCTTTAGTAACTCTACATTATTAATGCACATATCAAATCGTCCACATCATTCTTTAGTAACTCTACATTATTAATGCCCATACCAAATCATCTAAATAATTCTTTAGTAACTCTACATTATTAATTTCCTTACCAAATCATCCACATCATTCTTTAGTAACTCTACATTATTAATTCCCATACGAAATTATCCACATCATTTTTTAGTAACTCTACATTATTAATGCACATACCAAATCATCCAGATCATTCTTTAGTAACTCTACATTATAAATGCCCATACAAAATCATCTAAATAGTTATTTAGTAATTCCACATTATTAATTCCCATACCAAATCATCCACATCATTCTTTAGTGACCCTACATTATTAATGCCCATACCAAATCATCTAAATAATTCTTTAGTAACTCTACATTATTAATTCCCATACGAAATCATCCACATCATTCTTTAGTAACTCTACATTATTAATGCACATACCAAATCGTCCACATCATTCTTTAGAATATCTACATTATTAATTCCCATACCAAATCATCCACATCATTCTTTAGTAACTCTACATTATTAATTCCCATACGAAATCATCCACATCATTCTTTAGTAACTCTACATTATTAATTCCCATGCGAAATCATCCACATCATTCTTTAGTAACTCTACATTATTAATGCCAATACCAAATCATCCACATCATTCTTTAGTAACTCTACATTATTAATGCACATACCAAATCATCCAGATCATTCTTTAGTAACTCTACATTATAAATGCCCATACCAAATTATCTAAATAGTTCTTTAGTAATTCCACATTATTAATGCCCATACCAAATAATCCACATCATTCTTTAGTAACTCTACATTATTAATTCCCATACCAAATCATTCACATCATTCTTTAGTAATTCTACATTATTAATGCCTATACCAAATCATCCACATCATTCTTTAGTAACTCTACATTATTAATGCACATACCAAATCATCCAGATCATTCTTTAGTAACTCTACATTATAAATGCCCATACCAAATCATCCAGATCATTCTTTAGTAACTCTACATTATAAATGCCCATACAAAATCATCTAAATAGTTCTTTAGTAATTCCACATTATTAATGCCCATACCAAATCGTCCACATCATTCTTTAGTGACTCTACATTATTAATGCCCATACCAAATCATATAAATAATTCTTTAGTAACTCTACATTATTAATTCCATACCAAATCATCCACATCATTCTTTAGTAACTCTACATTATTAATGCCCATACCAAATCATCCACATCATTCTTTAGTAACTCTACATTATAAATGCCCATACCAAATCATCCAGATCATTCTTTAGTAACTCTACATTATAAATGCCCATACAAAATCATCTAAATAGTTCTTTAGTAATTCCACATTATTAATGCCCATACCAAATCGTCCATATCATTCTTTAGTGACTCTACATTATTAATGCCCATACCAAATCATCTAAATAATTCTTTAGTAACTCTACATTATTAATTCCATACCAAATCATCCACATCATTCTTTAGTAACTCTACATTATTAATGCCCATACCAAATCATCCACATCATTGTTTAGTAACGCTACATTATTAACGCCCATTTTTGTAAACTACACTGAAGAAGCTGGGTGTATCAGAGGGATTGGTCAAGTAAGTCATAACCCTAGTGCAACTGGAGAAAATCAAATGTATTAATTCATGTTTAACAGCAGCACATTGGCTTAAATTACCGTAACACTTATACGGATATTCTCATTGTCAACATGCAAATGTTATTATCAGTTAATAAAGTGAAATCACATTTTTCAAGTTTATACTGTGATTTTGAAATTGATGTTCAGAACTTCGTTCGTTTTTGGTGCTTGCAGAAAATGTGTTACTTCTACTGTGTCTTCATAATAGACTATCTGTGCTGTGCCAATCACGAGTATCGAAACCCTTATAAGCCTTCGGACTTACCTCTGTGCCACTGGGAGACAACTTTATTCTGATCCTATGAGCTATGAAGTTTGGAGTTTCTTGGAATTTTCAAGCATGTCTCTTCCATAAGGTAACTTTCTCACATCTACTAGCTTGCCTTATAGGAATATAAACTTCGTCTTTCACTACTTAAAATAGTAGAATAGTTTGATTTGGTATTATAATAACTATAAAAGTCTATTCCATATTAAAAATTGTCTTTTTTTAAATTAAAGTTTACGTCTTAAGAGGTTTCACTGAGAATAAAGCGAAATGCTCATTCCAACGGCGAATTAATCAAAGTGTTAAAACCAACAGTACCATTATCATTATTTTTTCTACCTAAGTCACCTCATTTTACTTACTTATAATGTTCGCTGTTCGTTTTATTTTTAACTTGCTTTTAATGAAGGGAAATACTGAATATTCACATCAAGGATCTGACATGAAAAGGAGACTTAGGTGCTACAAACACAAAGGGCCACCATAGTAAAAAACAACACTTATATTTTTTTTATAATTAGTTGTGGTGATATGTAAATGTTTCACTTTAGTGTGGTGTAAACCATTATTTCACACAGGTCTGTTTTACTCGCTTATAACTGGCGAATCTTTGGATCGATTATTATTAAATCTGCGTCTCGATGAATGCATAGTCTTTTTTGCTCCTTTTTGTGAAACAAATGTGATTAACGGAGTTATAAACGGTACAAGAAGGTTTGCGTGTTTCTACTTACGTAATAAAAGTAAATAACGTTTAGTTTGGGTTCAAAACATTAACATTTTTTGTTACGGCTAGTTTTAAGTAATCATAATGATGCTTCTAGATTTATCTATTTATTCTAAAAGCTATTTTGTTAGTATGATCAGCTTTACTATTTCGTAAGGTGAAAGATTATTTTTAATTATCTGTGGTACCAGTGAATTATATCCGCGTGCGACTTATTTATGACGTCATATTCATATCTTGAAAATGAAGAAAAATAAAGTTCTCCGTGACGGGAAATAGAGGCGAAACGGGAAAATCATGACCCCTATTGCAAATCCACATGCACACAGGATGAAAATTTCGCAAAGTGGGGGTTTGCACATTGCATAATAATAAAGTTTTACCAATATCATATAAGCAAGAGTTCCATTATAGTATGATATGCTACATATAAAGCAAAAGTGTCGAAATTTTTGTCACCCCACTAAATCCTATGTTATTTCCGTGTGGTGAACGGATACATAAACTCGTGATACTTATACGATTGTTTGTTTGTTTTGTTTTTTGAATTTCACGCAAAGCTACATAAGGATTTTCTGCGCTAGCCGTCCCTAATTTAGAAGTGTAAGATTAGAGGGAAGGCAGTTAGTCATCACCATCCACCGCCAACTCTTGGGCGACTCTTTTACCAATGAATAATGGGATTGACCGTAACATTATAACGTCCCCACGGCTAAAAGAGAGAGCATGTTTGTTGCGAAGGGTATTCGAACTCGCGACCCTCATATTACGAGTCGAACACCTTAACTCACCTTGCCATGTCGAGCCCTATTTATACGAAGTTTAGACATTGTCTCTGGTGTCGGGGTGTTTACTTTTAAAACGTTTTTTTCAGTTATTCTACATAGGTCAAAGCAATTTAAAAAAATTCAATAGGTCGCGAAGTTTAATAAATAGAAATATCTTTTCTCAGAATTGCATCATGTAACTAATTATTTTAGATTAACAATTGTTGGATCCAGAAATAACTATATAATTATATTTTAATTTTTAATGACCTTAAAAATTTATAAATTGCACCACATTGTGATAAAGTGTTATATACAGTCAAGAAGTTATTTACATAGTCTGTTTAACAGTTTTCTAATATTTTATTTTGTTCATGTATTTGCTATGTAAACATTGAAGATTTTATTAATTAAAATGCTTTGTTTTCTTTTCTGAGGAAGAAACATCATCAACGTTTCATGATCGTCTTGAAAGATCAAATTAAAATACATCACCATGTTTAATATATTGTTTCAATTAAAACAACGTTCATGAGGGAACAGTGAAGAACGTTGCGGATAAAAAGATCAAAGTAAAATATACCACCATGCTTGATTTATTATTTGAATTAAAATAACGTTTATGAGCGAACAATGAAAGAAAGTTGCGAATAAAAAAGACATTTGTAACTAAACCTAAATGATAGCTCTTTATGTATAAGGATATTTCAACGTCATTGTTGGTTTTAAAACATACTTTCCCTATTTTTATTATATATACACCATAAGAATGCTCCATAGATGGCGCTGTTAAACCTACAAGGTTGCAATTCAGATTAACCTGTAAAACGTTAAGGATGAGGCAGCAATAATATTATTTTTATATTTGTTGTATATACCTATTTATCAATGTTGAAGTCTTAACTTTGTAGGCTTACGTTTTTAATTTTTAGGAAAAACTCACAAGAAAAGCAGTTTTATTACGTTTTTGCGAAATAAAATACAAAAAAACGCACGCAGCACAGCCATCAGTATTTTCGTTTAGTGATATAAGTGATAAATAGTCGGACGTTAAGGAGATCTGTTGGTTTTATTTTCTACCAGGAAGATTGCAAAGTATACTTAAGGTACTTGTGATGGAACCAAAAAAAAAATTGTTGGTCCTGTTTAATGATAATTGTTTCTGGGGCACAAATGAACACAAAGATCTATCTAGGTTTAATGTTAAAGTTAGGGTTAATGCTACAATATATACAAGTGCTACCCAGGTATTAATTTTAATCCTACAGCAGATATGTGTAAAATTTATATATATATAGGTAGTAACGTCAATCCCGTAGGAGGTATATGTGAAATTTAATCTTAGTTGCTCATAATAATGCTTTTATTACATAAGTTTGTTTAGTGTTTCACAACTTCGTTTGAAGAAATCAGAACAAAACCAGACCAAAGAGAAGTACTGGATGTTGTTTTAAAGGTAATTAACAAAATTACAAATGTATTTCGGTCTTAAGTTACTTGGTCTCAAAAACATGTATTAAAATCATATCTTCCAGATTTGGACAAAGAACATTGTTTCTTTTATTTTGTCAGCCATCGTAATCTGAGGGTTGCGGGTTTGAATCCCCGACACACCAAATACGCTCACCCTTTCAGCCGTCGGGGCGTTATAAGTTACAGTCAATCCCACTATTCGTTAGTAAGAGAGTAGCCTAAGAGTTAGCGCGGATGGGGACGCCTAGCTGCCTTCCCTCTAGTCTTACACTAGCACAGGCAGCTCTCGTGCAGCTTTACGCGAAAAATTAAAAAAGACACAAGCAAAGCCTGAGATTGTGGGGTTATATTTAGTTTCCGAATTTCATGTTTTATGCCAGTTTCAAAAGGTTTGCAATTTTTCTCAGTAGTAAATAATAGTGATAAAGTAACTAATAATGTTTTATTAATGTTCACCTTAATTCTGGCTTGTATATGACTCATATAAAACCTATAAAAATTATATTGCACGCCATAATTTTGTGCAAGTTGATAACACTGAACCTGTTATATATTCCAGCCAAGCTGAAGAAGAGTTTTGGTATTGTGCGAAAGATCTCGTCGGCACTGGATATGATTGATAAAATGTGGTGGACGTAGTTTTATATTCTTCTTTAGTTTCATTTATGCGTTCTTAGAATTTACTTAATGACCTCAAGTGCTGTTCGAAATTTCACTGTAAAAGCAAAATAAAACGTACTGTTTATCATTTCTACGAAACAGAAATAAAGGAAAGTTATTTAACACAAGTTTCGATAAGACGAATAACGATGATTTCAACTGTTTCCTTTTGATGCGTCCGGCATGGCTAAGCGCGTTAAGGCGTGCGACTCGTAATTCGAGGGTCGCGGGTTCGCATCCCTGTCGCGCCAAACATGCTCGCCCTTTCAGCCGTGGGGGCGTTATAATGTGACGGTCAATCCCACTATTCGTTGGTAAAAGAGTAGCCTAAGAGTTGGCGGTGGGTGGTGATGACTAGCTGCCTTCCCTCTAGTCTTATACTACTAAATTAGGGACGGCTAGCGCAGATAGCCCTCGTGAAGCGTTGCGTGAAATTCAAAAACAAACATACAAACCCTTTTGATGCCACTTTTCTACAGTAACGTCGAAGAAAATGTTTAGACTGAAAAAAATCAGACTATTGTGATAAGTCCTGCACGAAAATGTTAAAAACAGATATATTTTTAAGCCATGTATATTTGAAAACAAAAGAGCTGCAGAAATACGCTATTACCGATTGATATGTTCGTTAATACTCAATCTGCTTGAAATATTCCTAAGTTTCTGCAGTTAAAGAAATTAAAGAACAGCTAGTCATAAAATTTGAAATACGAGGTGTGTTAAAAAAATACGCGGACTGACGTCATAAAACAAAATGTACTTCATTTAAAAGTTACAGGTCTGGGACCCATTCAAAGTACTCTCCTCCCCAACGCACACACTTATCCCAACAGTGTTTCCACTTGTTGAAACAGTCCTGGTACGCTTCTTTTGTAATGTCCTCCAGCTCCTTCGTCGCATTTGCCTTAATCTCGGGAATCGTCTCAAATCTTCTTCCTTTCAAGGGTCTTTTGAGTTTGGGGAACAAGAAAAAATCACAAGGAGCAAAATCAGGTGAGTAGGGGGGGGGTGGGGAAGAACAGTGATCGAGTGTTTGGCCAAAAACTCACGAGTTCTGAGGGCTGAATTTCGCAGCAACGCGGTGCATCTTCAATTTTTCGGTCAAAATCTCGTAACAAGATCCAACTGATATCCCACACTCTTCAGCAAGCTTCCTGACAGTCAGACGTCGATTTGCTTGCACCAGGATGTTGATTTTGTCGACGTGTGGGTCGTCAGTTGACGTGGAAGAACGTCCAGGGCGCTCATAATCTTCAATGGACTGTCGACCATCCTTAAAACTTTCATGCCTCTTGAAACATGCCGTACGCTTCATAGCAACGTCACCGTAAGCCGTGTTAAGCATAGCAAAAGTTTCAGTCGCAGATTTTCCAAGTTTAACACTAAATTTCACAGCAAGTCGTTGCTCCTTCAGGTCATTCATTCTGAAATCCGCCAAACGAAAAAATCGCACTTCATTTAAAACCGCGTAGCTAATACACAAATGAAGATATCTGCAATCGGGAAATGGCGTCGTAATCAGTTGATATTTGCAAACCTAGCGACACCAAGCGGATTCCCCTGTAACCAACTGGAGCCGCGCAATTCAAACAGTCCGCGTATTTTTTGAACAGCCCTCGTATGTATGTAACTGTTAGTAATATCATTAGAGCGTGGCATAGAAACTATGTCTGTGAGATGAAGATTAGCCTGAACAGTTAAACTCTAACGCTTTGAAGTCATAAAAGTTTCAATATTGGGAGACAGTAAACCACAATATAGCAATAAATAAGTAACGTTACTTTTAATTCTAAGTAAACTAAGTGAGCGCCTAAAGAAGCTTATGGAAGTAAAGACTGAATTAACATTTTTATATCTAGCATTGCATATGAACTTTATATTTTTATCGGACACTTTAAATTTAATTTACCTTTAAGAAAATGAATGTGTTTTGTCAACACCAAAGGAACTAATTTAAAAACGTAAAGCTTTAAAATATTATTAACGGTATTTTTATGTGCTGGGTTTTCATTTGATAAGTTACTTTCATAGCACAATGAACGTCTCCATTCGCTATAATGCAGTTAGGGATGCATTCGTTTTATTTCTGTTTTCAATGAGCAGTCATAGAAAACCCATTTATGTCGTTGCTGTACAAATATCGTTGAATAAATAATCGCGAATCTCTAGCATGTATTATTCATTCGTTAAGAAAAAGATTTAAGTGGATACTTAAAATAATTCATTGATTTCGTATCACATAAATGCTCACTTACACTTGAAAATGCATACTTTGGAATTAATCTCGTCTGCTCTAAAAGAAGAATTTGACCGTCACACTTATAACTCATCTACGGGGCCCGGCGTGGCCAGTTGTTTAGGGACGCTCAACTGATAATATGAGGGTCCAAAGTTCGAATCCCTGTCACGCCTAAACATGCTCGCCCTTTCAGCCGTGGGGGCGTTATAATGTGACGGTCAATCCCACTATTCGTAGTAAAAGAGTAGCTCAAGAGTTGGCGGTGGGTGGTGATGACTAGCTGCCTTCCTTTAGTCTTACACTGCTAAATTAGGGACGGCTAGCACAGATAGGCCTTGTGTAGCTTTGCGCGAAATTAAGGAAACAAAAAACATCAAAGGCTTCAAAAAGGTGGAAAGTGTTTTAGCTGCAATAGGATATAAAGTTTAATCTTCGAATTTACATTCCGGGCATGCTAACCCTTAAGGCTACGACCGACACCTCGCTTGGAGAAACGTTGACTAATATGATACGAATAAATTAAATTTTATTTACTCGGAACTGTTTGATATAAAGTTAATGGGTTCATCATTGAACCTGATTTACGAGGTTTGTTCAAAAAATACGCGGACTGACGTCATAAAACAAAACATACTTTATTTAGAAGTTACAGGTCTGGGACCCCTTCAAAGTACTCTCCTCCCCAACGCACACACTTATCCCAACAGTGTTTCCACTTGTTGAAACAGTCCTGGTACGCTTCTTTTGTAATGTCCTCCAGCTCCTTCGTCGCATTTGCCTTAATCTCGGGAATCGTCTCAAATCTTCTTCCTTTAAAGGGTCTTTTGAGTTTGGGAAACAAAAACAAAATCGCAAGGAGCAAAGTCAGGTGAGTAGGGGGGGGGGAAGAACAGTGATCGAGTGTTTGGCCAAAAACTCACGAGTTCTGAGGGCACACATTTCGCAGCAACGCGGTGCATCTTCAATTTTTCGGTCAAAATCTCGTAACAAGATCCAACTGATATCCCACACTCTTCAGTAAGCTCCCTGGCAGTCAGACGTCGATTTGCCCGCACCAGGGTGTTGATTTTGTCGACGTTTGGGTCGTCAGTTGACGTGGAAGGACGTCCAGGACGCTCATCATCTTCAATGGACTGTCGACCATCCTTAAAACTTTCATGCCACTTGAAACATGCCGTACGCTTCATAGCAACATCACCGTAAGCCGTGTTAAGCATAGCAAAAGTTTCAGTCGCAGATTTTCCAAGTTTAACACTAAATTTCACAGCAAGTCGTTGCTCCTTCAGGTCATTCATTCTGAAATCCGCCAAACGAAAAAATCGCACTTCACTTAAAACCGCGTAGCTAATACACAAATGAAGATATCTGCAATCGGGAAATGGCGTCGTAATCAGCTGATCTGTGCAAACCTAGCGAAACCAAGCGGATTCCCCTGTAACCAACTGGAGCCGCGCAATTCAAACAGTCCGCGTATTTTTTGAACAGCCCTCGTACTTACGTTAAATTAGAAAAAGATATTATGTGCAGCAGATAATAAGTAATTAAGCTAAATGGTTTTTACTACCCTAAAAATAAGACACGTTAATGGTTATTTATTTGAGTTTTAAGTTCCGTTTTGTTAAAACATTTTGAGATTTTTCGTGATGTAAACCAAATGAAAGAAGGAATATTGTTCAGCTTGTTAGAATTGCTAATGATCTTTAGCATAGAAGTGAACTATTTCACCACGTAAAAAATTATACTTTCATTATTATATTTTCGTACAAATCACTAAAGACCTATACCTTACAATACGAACTTTACAACTTACATTTTAGGGATTGAAAGTACGTCAATAGCCTTTTAGCTTATCTTTTGTGAAGCTTTTATTAAGACGCTTTAAGAAAGAGGCTTTTAGATTACTTGTTATGAAGCGACAGTGTAGCAAGAGTATTTAACTAAGGTATTGTTAGGGGGCAGTACGGTATCAGAATACGTATTATGGGGTGACGGTGTCTTAAGAACATTTAACTAAGTTTTTCGTTAGGTAGCAGTACGGGCGATAAGGTTTGGCTTGTTTTGAATTTCTCGCAAAGCTACTCGAGAGCTATCTGCGCTAGCCGTCCCTGATTTAGTAGAGTAAGACTATAAATGGAAGGCAGTTAGTCATCACCACCTACCATCAACCCTTGGGCTACTCTTTTACCAACGAATAGTGGGATTGACCGTCACATTATAACGCCTCCACGGCTGAAATGGCGAGCATGTTTAGTGTGACGGCGATTCGAACCCCCGACCCTAGGATAACAAGAGTAGAGTAAGAACCACTAAACACTAAGCGCACGAATCGTTATAAGCACTTGCTGTATTTCCTTCCAGAAACGTATTTACTAAAATAATGTCATTAACCTGTATTATTATTAAAATAAACTTAGGGACAGAATGGTACTCTGTAAAAATACTGATTATTTTACAAACAATGGAGACAGTATTAAATTGATTATCTACCAGAAGTTTAGAAAAAATTAAGCATTAGGTTTGGATGAAACACAATAAACTACTTAAATAAATTTAGTTTGGATTGTTAGTTTCTTTTCGTAAGTCGCTACTTTCTTTTTTTAATTCTTACAGTGAGACAATGTACATAATTATTTCTTATATTTACTCAGACGTTTTGTAGTTTTATACAAAGTAAATAATGAAATTCATACATTGAAAAAACAACAACAACGTAAGTCAGTTGTTCTGTTTACCAAACTGACAGACTAGCAGTGATGTGAAAGTCAAGGCATGACGTCACAGCAGAATATAAAGGACGTAGCTGAGATCTAACGTTTACAAATTAGAATCTTATATATACATTTGTGTAAGATAGAGTTTTTTTTCCATTTTTGATTTTCAAAAGCTTTCATGAAGATTAAATTATTAAAATATTAACGTTCGATTGTTATTAAGATTTTTTTATATATTTCTTCTTGTATTAAAGATACTTCTTTTCAGTTTTAAAGGAAATGATGTCTTCTGGGTAACAAGAAATCTCGAAAGCTGATTTTCTCTTTTTTATGTATTTTGTTTCAGATTACAGTTAGTAAGGCTGACTTCTTATGAACTAGGCTCGTAGCTATTAATTAAAATTATATGGCTTCCCTTTCACTGACCATTTCTTACACTTATTTATTTTCATTAGAAACGTTATGTGTACAGATCAGTTGTAACTTTCAAGAAATATTAACACGTATAATTTGGTACCTTTATTAACTTTTGAGTCTATTGACTTAAGTGTATTTATAAGAGTCTAAACATACATAGTAGACCAACGAAAAACTTGTCATCTAGATTTTTGCTTGTATTTTAGGTATTAGTTTAATTTTAAAAAAATATTTACACGAGAAACTGGTAACTGATAGTTTCTGGATTTGACTAACGTCATGTATTATTATTATTACGATCAGATGTAAAACTAAGGTCAACCCCTTAAAAATTCACGAATATCTTACATGGCTTCTTTTACAATCTTCAGAAATGGTACATTGATTTATGGTATTCTTGTATAGGAGTTACAGGTAACATTTCGAAAAGAAATAACAAGGAAAAAGCAAGACTTTTGAACATAAAATTCCATATCTAAAGAGTCTTATTGAGTTCTGAAGAGTAATATTGGGTTCTGAAGAGTCTTATTGGGTTCTGAAGAGTCTTATTGAGTTCTGAAGAGTCATATTGAGTTCTGAAGAATCTTATTGGGTTCTGAAGAGTCATATTGAGTTCTGAAGAGTCATATTGGGTTCTGAAGAGTCTTATTGGTTGCTTTTTATTTTAAACTCATTCGCATATTCATGGAAAATTTATTGAAATAATCGTATGCCAGTTGTTTTCTTAAAAATCCTTGTGACAGACTGAAAATTACTTTATCCCAGAGTTTATACTTTATGAACAGGCGTTCAGTAAAACTGGGTAATTACATCTGAGCGAAGTCGACGCAAGTTCTCTTTATTCATTTGATAGGAAGTGTCCATGTAGGGTTAACTTTTCTGTCATACTAATGTTGTTTCTTTTAGTTTTTTAAATAGGAATAAAAACTAGCTATTAGTTGTTTTATTAATGTTGAACTTATCTAATACTACAGTTTAAGAGACACTTTGTTAAAAGTGTAAAAATTATAGTAATTAGTATATTAAAGAAATGTGGGTCGTTAAAATATTTGATTTGATTTAACAAGTTGAAAAGAAGGAATTCGTTCACCTATAATGAGGTAATTAGCTGCCCTTTAGGAAAATATAAAAGGATAACGAACTGAAAAGAAAACAACCTTTCTTTCGCTTTTTCTCTTGAGAATGAAATTGTTCACTTCTTATGAGACAGAAAATGTTTTTGAAAGAGGTCTTAAATGCGTTATTTAATTTATATTACCATCTAGATCTTTTTTATAAACTTCTGTATGGATTGTTGTTGTTTTAAATCAAGCACAAAGCTACACAATGGGCGAGCTGTGGTCTACCCACCACGGGTATCGAAACCCGGTTTTTAACGTTGTAAGTCTACAGACATATCGCTGAGCCACTGGGGGACTTCTGTATGGATTGAACAACAAAATATATAAATAATAACCGGCGAACTAATAACCAATGAAGAAAAAATAAAGAAACATTGAAAGTGAAAACTGTAGATGAAATCAATTACACTTTACGCCATAACTGGAAAAAAAAAATGATCAAAATATCTGTATACATGTGCTACGCCACATCGACCTGTTCCATAGTTTATTTCTTGTTGAGTGTAGAACTTTGAGAAAATCATGCGATGATGTTCCGATTAATTAAATGTTATGAAAGATTTTAAAAATTACAAATGGAAACAAAAGTGCACAGATAAGAGTTTAGATATGAAGGCCCAAAACATTTGTCAAGATACTAAGTTTTCACACTAGACACCTTTGGATAACAGTAAGATGAAGAATGAACTATGCTGATTTAAAAGTAACATCGTATACATATATCCTTTAAAGGTTTCATTGTGTGGACAATATGCACTGATATAACTTGGACAACGTGGGATTTGACAGCAACCTTTGTAAAGCCCACGACACCGGACTGCCATTTTACTGAAAAATTTAACGCGAAAAATGGATCTTTGAAACTACAATCTGACACACTACACACTAGATTACGGTCGTTTATTGACAAAAATAATTGAAAACAAGTTAATATCAAAAACTATAACTCATTAGCGGAAGTGATTTTAAATAATAAAACTAAAATTATGTTATTGAAATATAAATGGATTATTTTAATTAACTCATTAGATTTTGTCGTTTTGTTACACATTATAAATGAGACTAGGAAAAGAAAATTATTCCGAAAAGTTATTTGAAAAGATACCCAGTAAAAGAGAAGGATTTTGTATGATTGACCATACGTTTAACAAAACCATGTGGTTAAGACACTCGACTCGTAATCCGAGGGTCGCGGGTTCGAATCCCCGTTACACCAAACATACTCGCCCTTTCGCCCGTGGAGGCGTTATAACGTGACGGTCAATCCCACTATTCGTTTGTAAAAGAGTATCCCAAGAATTGGCGGTGGGTGGTTATGACCAGCTGTCTTCCCTCTAGTCTTACACTAGGGACAGCTATCGCAGATAGCCTTCTTGTAGCTTTGCAAGAAATTCAAAACAAATCAAACTAAACCAATCATCCGATGTAATACGAAATGTTGACCAGCAAATCTAAACAATTGGTCTTTAATAGTCTGAATCTGGCATTCTGTGATTAGTGTTTAAATGTATACTTATATTTTGCGCTTGAAAAAGGCGAATTGGAAATATAACTCGAAGAACAGGATATAAGTAACTTTTTTTTATAACTATCGATGTTTCTGGTTAACTAAATGAATATATGTATGTGTATATATACATAAAGCAAAATCATAAGTTGCTCCAAAGAGGCTCAGTGGTAAATCCCAATAACCCTAAAAACGGGGTTTCTTTACCCGTAGTGGATACAGTATAGGTGTCCCATTGTGTAGCTTTGCGCTTTACAACAAACAAACCTTACTTGACAAAACACAAATAGTTTATGATAACAAAAAGAAATTTTTTCGACACATTAGGAAAATGTGTAAAACTACATAACTTGGATAAATTATTTTTTGTTCTCTTACTAGTAATGTGTATCGGAAGCTAGCGTCATAAAACATTGGAATCAGATCCATTACGCCTTATCTATGCGAACGTGTATGATATACCACAAATCTGTGTCAGTAAACTCATTAATGTTAGCTCTGGAAAAAAACATACTGAATGAAAATTTTAACAAACGTATTAGGACTAACTTTTCAAAACTATCCCACAGTGGCGCAGCGGAATGTCTGTAGACTTACAACGCTATAATCCAGGTTTAGATACCCGTATTAGGTAAGAGCACAGATAGCCAATTGTGTAGCCTTGTGCTTAACTTTAAAACAAACAAACAACTTTTACAAAAGTATATGGTATTCTCCATTCTAATCACAACAGACTTTCTAGCTTAAGGAAACAATTTATGTTGTTGATACTAAAGCCATGGATGATACTGAAAAAACTGTCATTTGTTGACCGTATTTAAATATTCTAAGTAACTTATTCTTTTTGACTATTTTAACTGCAATATTCTTCATTAGGTTAACTGATCTAGTTGTTATATGAAACTTAGTTTCTCTTGCTTTATATTTTTCCCCATATTTTGTTATGAGTCTGTGCGCTTGTTTCGAATTCCATTCATTTTTATTCTTTGCTATGGTTTAAGAAAGTCTACTTATAGTTATTTGTTATTTCAACTCTCTTGGTTTAAGCGATGCACGTGTAAGATAAATTCTCTAATTATAAGCTTTAATCTTAAATTGTTTTCTGACTAAAATCATCATGTCTATAATTTTAATACACAACAAATATACCGTACATGTTATTTGAATTAGTATGGAAAAATTTCAGTGCCTTATTGCAACCAAATAGAAGTCTTGCACGTTTAAGAAACCCCTAAAGGACTTTATTCTGTGTCACTAAAATATATTATCTTATGAGGTTCTGGAGTTAGTTCTGTTGTAATTAAAACGTATTCACTTAGGGGATCTAGAGTTTGTGTTATTGCAATTAAAGCGTATTTACTTAGGGGTTGCTATTAAAGTTCAGAACGTGAAACATAAAATAACATTACAAAATACACCTTATGGCTACTAGAAGAAATGGATGCAGCTTCAAGATGGGAGAAAACGGTAACTCTAGTTAAGGTAAGAGATATAAGTGAGTCGTGTGCATTTTTAAATTAGTGACAAATCAATAATAAGTATTAAACATTAAAAAAGATAAAGCAAAGAGAGTTTTTGATAATCATGTGACCTTAGTAAACTAATAGAAGTTGGAAGATTTACATTGTAATTAGTTAGAACCCAAAAGATTTAATAATGAAAAAAAAGCTTTTTTTGTTTGTTGAATCTCGCACAAAACTACACAAGAGCCAACTGCGCTAGCCGTTTCTAATTCAACAGTTTAAGACTAGAGGGAAAGCAGACAGTAAAACTATTCAACGCCAACTCTTGGTTTACTTTTAACCGTCACATTATAATGCCTTGACGGCTGAAAGGGCAAGCATGTTCGGCGATGGGGATTCAAACCTTGCAGGATGCAAGGAGAGCACCTTAATGACAGGGCCATGTTAGGTCTGAAACAGTCCAGTAAAGAAAGGAAACAAACCGAAAACATTTATGTAGGAAGGTCAATCAGTCGAAACTCCTTCTACTACAACAAGGTTCTGAACCAGTCGTGAACCCAGTATTCAGTCATGCTTAGCTTATTTGTTAAAACTGTAACTAAATAAACAGTTAATTAACCGGTGCGAAAGATGGCTCCATCCAATTTCGCAGAAGGACACATAATTTCCAGAAAGTTAAATGATGTATCGTTCTTGTCTCTGAATGGTATATTATCATCTATGATGGACTGAAAATCTATTTTTGCAACAGAATATACATTATCAGATAATGGATAAGTAGAGGCTTGAAATAAGTTTGCGACACGTTCATGCCACGTGTGTAAGTTCTCTCTAAAACGCCACTACGACAACTACCTCATTTTCCAATAACTTGGTTCACGACACTTCAACAAGTGTAGCATATAAGACTGATAAATGCATGATAACTATTAAATGATACTTACCAATTACAGTGGTGAAAATGTGATTGCTCACTTGGCAGCTTAAGGGCTTGGAACACAAAGCTAGCAAAACTGGTGACGAGCTAAACTTGTAGAGTACTTCTTTTAGCCCATGACTGTGAGGGAACTTCACAATAAGCTCTCAATAGGATAAAAAAGTTTACACTTCATATTGTTGTATATTATATACAGTGTATTAATAAAACAGGTAATCTCTAATGCGGGATAATTTACCGATAAAGAAGGGTAAGAAATCTTTGCTTTGGATAATCTAACACAACTTACATTACTAACATTGTTTGTTGTTTACAAACCGCTCTATTCACTACAGATGATTTTCGAGTTTCCCTTAATGACTGCTCAAATTTTGATAAGTTAACATTGAAAATAGTTGCAGTTAGCGATTCCTTCAACGACTTATTGTGGTTAAACAAGTTTCAGTCAGCTGGTCTCCATAGAGCTTTCCAAAATGTTAGGCCCAGCATGGCCAGGTGGTTAAGACACTTGTCTCATAATCTGAGGATCGCGGGTTCGAGCACCCGTCACACCAAACATGCTCGCCCTTTCAGCCGTGTGGGCGTTATAATGTGATGGTCAATCCCACTATTCGTTGGTACAAGAGTAGCCCAAGAGTTGGCGGTGGGTGGTGATGACTAGCTGCCTTCCCTCTAGTCTTACACTGCTAAATTAGGGACGGCTAGCACAGATAGCCCTCGAGTAGCTTTGTGCGAAATTCCAAAAACCAAACCTTGTTTTCATTCTCTCTCCTTCTCTATATCACTTTGGGTTTTACATAAGTCAGGAAGTGTACATCCAATAATCTGTTAGTTTTTCCAAGCTACTCTTGACCCATAAGAACTTCTTTACACACTGTCTATTTACAACTAATTAGAAAGGGAATTCTTGTTTAATTTCTAACAGCTTCACTTAATGTGAAGCGCAGTTTTACTTTTATCTCGAAGTTGTTTTGATTTACACAACTGTTTGTTGCTTTTATTTTTTGTATTTCGCGCGAAGGTACACGAAGCTTATCTGCGCTAGAAGTCCCTAATTTAGCAGTGTAAGACTAGAGGGAAGGCAGCTAGTCATCACTACCCACCACCAACTCTTGGGCTACTCTTTTATCATTTTTGTCACGACCAAACAGGTAAGATTTCAAGTATGGACGACCTGTACGATTATTACATAAATCAATACGCTTTCGTTAAATCTAGTTTTAGCCTTAGTAGAAGTTATGACAATAATATTTGTCAAGAAAAGACACTCCAGCTGTGTTATAAGTTTGAGGGGCTATAGAGGTATCTCTTTTCCACTATAATTGCAATGTGACTGAAAATATAAAAAAAAGGAATATTTAGTTAATTTTTTCCACCAGGTTTTTCTTATCAACCTTATTCTTGACCAAGTTTTTATTTTTCTTTCTCCTGGTGGCTCAGCGGTACATATGATAACTTATAAGGCTAAAACTCGGGTTTTGATACTCGTGGTGGGCGGAGCACAAAGAGACTGTGAGGAATACATTAAACAAAGAAGTAGATGGGGAAATAAATGTAGAACTTATTTTAGTGGCTACTGGTTATAAAACTACTTTAGAAATGCAATTTTGTTATTTTTATCTAGAAATACACCGAGGTATAGACTGAAAATTAAACTCATATAGGAATATACGAAAGGATTAGATTCATGAGCAATTGAATCAAGGAATCTATTAAAAGATTAGACTCACTAGCAGGTTCGTCTAGAATTATTTCCAAAACAATGGACTCCTGAACCAGCTCATCTAGAAATGTATAACATTACAGCATGCGTATGACTCTAATCAGCATTCGTATTACAATTGTGAGGTTGTAGCTGGATGTAGTAACAAAAATGTCTAGTTTATGAAACATAATTAGTTCTTATGTCTTCATGAGAGATATCGTTAAAAGAAACAGAAAATGTAGAAAAAAGTGTTTATAAATACGTGGTGATTGTTATATATAGGCTGCCTCAATTAAAGTTAGTTGTCAGAATGTGATAATTCTTGTAAACATACTAAAGTGAGATGGCCAAGCGTGTTAAGTAATCTTAGGGTCGCGGGTTCGCATCCTCGTCGCGCCACACATGCTCGCCCTTTCAACTGTGAGGGCGTTATAATGTGACGATCAATCACACTATTCGTTGGGAAAAGAGTAGCTCAAGAGTTGGCGGTGGGTGGTGATGACTAGCTGCCTTCCCTCTAGTCTTACACTGCTAAATTAGGGACGGCTAGCACAGATTGGCCTTGTGTAGCTTTGCGTGAAATTAAGGAAACAAAAAACATCAAAGGCTCCAAAAAGGTGGTGTGTGTTTTAGCTTCAATAGGATATAAAGTTTAATCCTCAAATTTACATTTCGGGCATGCTAACCCTTAAGGGTACGACCGACACCTCGCTTAAAGAAACGTTGACTAATATGATACGAATAAATTATATTTTATTTACTCGGAACTGTTTGATATAAAGTTAATGGGTTCATCATTGAACCTGATTTACTTACGTTAAATTAGAAAGAGATATTTTGTACAGCAGATAATAAGTAATTAAGCTAAATTAGGGAAAAAATTTTAACAAAATATGTAAGGAGGATATTAAATTGGAAGTTTTGATTACAAACAATGACAGAGAAGATTAACAAAACAAAGAAGCGAGTGGTTATAAAGGTTACAAATACAAGAAAAAATTGTTTTTTTTTTTGTAAATTATTAACCTTCAATTATTTCCTACTAAATGAGATTCTCCACAGTGGCACATAGTTTACTATGTCTGTGGACTTAGAAAACTAAAACTCGTGTTTCGATACCCTTAGTGGGCAGAGGAGAGATCACCGATTGTGTAACTTTGTGCACAACTTCAAACAAACAAACAAACCTACTAACTTGGATTCGATTCTGGGTACTCCTGGTGGAATACTGTTGCGTTATCCATATTCAGGTACTTTTATGACCGTTCCTCTATATGCGTTAAAATTATTCTGAACGTTTTTCACTTAACGTTTAAAGACTATACAGATATTAAATATGGTTCTGTCGAGTTGGAATTGGGCATTTCTATATTTTTTACTTTACTCTAATTAATTAAGTTGTGTTTGTCTTCGAATATATTACGCTAATATTTGAAAAGTTATAGCCCCTGAGCGATTGCCATGAGTTTTAGAAGTAAAAAAACAAAAAAAACTTAACATAATTTAAATGGAAAAAAAAACGCAGTTTGACAAGCGTGAATGATTTCATGTTGACGTTTAGATTGTAGAAAGTTTCGTTTTTCGTAACAACAAAAACGAATCAGAATACAAAACATTCCTGCAGATAAGCAAGGATTTAGAAAGTAACATATTAATTAAATAAAGAGCCTTAAAACGTAACTGAATCCTTAATACACACTGGTCATAATTAAATAAACTTTAATTACAACGTTATTATATTATAAATTCTAAGAGATTTGTGATATTCATCACTCTAATGTTACCGCTGTACTAGTGTATCAATTGTTTCACCTCCTTTTGAGTCATGTTTTTGTTTCTTTGTGTGGTGTTTGGTATAGAGTTATAAGAAATATTAGAAACGTCAGTGATTTATTGCAAAGCGTTTATTTGTAGTCACTTCTAAGCACATAAACAGAGTCATATAAACAAAGAGCCATTTAAACAAAGATTTATTTAAACAAAGAGTTATGAATAGAGTTATACAAACAAAGAGTTAAAGGAGGAAAATAAATACACAAGTTATTCTAATGAATACAAATTATATGAATACTTTTGAAATGTATTTTTTGTCAATTAACACAACTCTTGGCTATGTATCAATTACAACGTGATTTGCAAAACATTGGATTTATAAAGTTTGCTGCTGTACTTACTCTGACAGTCTTTTGAATATAAATATATATGTGTGTATGTTCGCTTAATATTAGTCATTAATTATTCTTGCATTGTATTCAATGGAAATGTAGAGTGAATTTCGCGTAACAGTTTACTGAAGTGTCTTGTGATGCTATGGTTACTATGATTACTATTCCCGTCTTTCGCGTAATCAGCGCACGTGGGAGTACCACAAAAAAGTTCGTTTAGAAATATATTATAGAGTAGATGTGAGAGCAACTTAATACATAAATATATCAAGGAATAGACTCAAGAGTAAGCTTATCTAAAAATATATCAAGGAATAGACTCAAGAGTAAGCTTATCTAAAAATATATCAAGGAATAGACTCAAGAGTAAGTTTATCTAAAAATATATCAAGGAATAGACTCAAGAGTAAGTTTATCTGAAAATATATCAAGGAACAGACTCAAGAGTAAGCTTATCTAAAAATATATCAAGGAATAGACTCAAGAGTAAGCTTATCTAAAAATATATCAAGGAATAGACTCAAGAGTAAGTTTATCTGAAAATATATCAAGGAACAGACTCAAGAGTAAGCTTATCTAAAAATATATCAAGGAATAGACTCAAGAGTAAGCTTATCTAAAAATATATCAAGGAATAGACTCAAGAGTAAGCTTATCTAAAAATATATCAAGGAATAGACTCAAGAGTAAGTTTATCTAAAAATATATCAAGGAATAGACTCAAGAGTAAGTTTATCTAAAAATATATCAAGGAATAGACTCAAGAGTAAGCTTATCTAAAAATATATCAAGGAATAGACTCAAGAGTAAGTTTATCTGAAAATATATCAAGGAACAGACTCAAGAGTAAGCTTATCTAAAAATATATCAAGGAATAGACTCAAGAGTAAGCTTATCTAAAAATATATCAAGGAATAGACTCAAGAGTAAGCTTATCTAAAAATATATCAAGGAATAGACTCAAGAGTAAGCTTATCTAAAATATATCAAGGAATAGACTCAAGAGTAAGTTTATCTAAAAATATATCAAGGAATAGACTCAAGAGTAAGCTTATCTAAAAATATATCAAGGAATAGACTCAAGAGTAAGCTTATCTAAAAATATATCAAGGAATAGACTCAAGAGTAAGCTTATCTAAAAATATATCAAGGAATAGACTCAAGAGTAAGTTTATCTAAAAATATATCAAGGAATAGACTCAAGAGTAAGCTTATCTAAAAATATATCAAGGAATAGACTCAAGAGTAAGCTCATCTAAAAATATATGAAAGGATTAAATTCACGAACAAGTTCATTGATAAATATATTAAATATTTTAAAAGAGCAAATCAATCCAGGAATGTATTAAAAGATTAGACTCACTAATGAGTTCGTCCATATTAATATCAAAACATTAAACTGAAGAGCTAGTTCATTTGGAATTGGTCCGGCATGGCCAATTGGTTAGGACATTCGTTTCGTAATCTACGGGTCGCGGGTTCGAATCCCCGTCATACCAAATGTGTTCGCCCTTTCAGCCGTGAGTGCGTTATAATGTGACGGTCAATCCCACTATTCGTTGGTAAAAGAATAGCCAAACAGTTGGCGGTGGGTGGTGATGATTAGCTGCCTACCCTCTAGTCTTAAACTGTTAAATAAGGGACGGCTAGCGCAGAGAGCCCTTAAGTAGCTTTGCGCGACATTCCACAAAATAAATACTCTTATAGTGCTAGCTGCAGTTTTGAGGCACCAGGTCTCAAATACTGAGTTCCTAGATTCTCAACCGTCCACTTTAACCATTAGCCTACGTCCAGTCGATGCCTACTAAACATGACCAGGTGCTTTGGTTTGGTTTGTTTTGAATTTCGCGCAAAGCTACTCGAGAGCTATCTGCGCTAGCCATTCCTAATTTAGCAGTTAGTCATCACCACCTACCATCAACCCTTGGGCTACTCTTTTACCAACGAATAGTGGTATTGACAGTCACATTATAACGCCCTTACGGCTGAAAGCATGTTTGGTGTGACGGGGATTCGAACCCGCGACCCTCGGATTACGAGTCGAGAGCTTTAACCACTTGATCATACCGGGGCCCAACTGCTTTGTTTATTTATATTCCATATCGTAATGCAGTAGCCACCCTGTGATTCACGTAACTACTGGAAAGTTTACTGTTTGACACGTAATCATCTAAACAGATACAAATAAAAATGATTTATGAAGTCCGATTAAACAAACTAGTGAATATTTTCTAACATTTAAGCAACAGTTGTTTATGCTGCTGCGGTATTCTCAGGTATTCTGATGTCCCTCAGGAGATCTTATTAGGAAATACAGCACTGAGCAGAGCTGAATACTTTTGTCTCTGACTAGGTTTTAGATAAATTAATTCTGTATACGTTATATAACACAATCAAACAATGTTTACACTCTCAAACATAATTAAAACAATGCGTCTATGGCTAAAGCAAATCATCTTTACTGAAGAGAAATGTCTATTTCTTAAGGAAAAGTTATTCTTTAAAAATAAGTGCATTAGCCAAGTCATTCCCACTAAAATGTTTCCCGCTGAGACAGCAATACGTCTTCGGGTTTACAATGCTAAAATAAGGGGTTCGATTTCTCTCAGTGTACTCAGCAGATAGCCCGATGTGGCTTTGCTATAAGAAAAACACACGCACTGAAACAAATGCTCTCTCCGGGCATCAGTCAACTTGCCAGTGAAACGTCTAACCTTTCGCTCAGCATGTGCAAGGTAAATGACTCAGAAAAATAGGTAAAAATAGATGGAATTTCGCGACTTTCTTGATCGATGCTCGTTGTGAAAGCTTTATATATATATGGATAAATGAAAACTCAGAGAATTTCTGTACTCATAAAAAAATAAAAAAGAGAGAGTGGGTGACAGGTGATACGCTTCCATTCGAGCCTAATATTACTACGGAAGTAATTCATGTCATTTCAATTTTAATTTTCTGAGCAATAATTTTGATGTTAATTGTAATATTTTTATAGTAGGAGTTGAAATCAACACATGGTATTTATCTCCATATCTATATATATATTTGATTTAAAGAAAAATTGTTTCAAATTGAATATCTTGTTTTGCTATTGTAATATTTAATTATTTAAAAATAAAATTTCGAAATCTTTTATCATAAATTAATCTTCATCCGTTGATGTATTATTCACCAAACACTGATTCTCGTCACAGATGATCATGTTTGACAGTTCTTTCCTTTATATGATCACAATGGAAAATACATCTCGTTCTGTAATTTGAATGATACGTGCTGATAGAGCACAACATTACAAAACGTATTCGATTCTGGAACTGGAAATATTCTAATAGATGACCGCAAGGCAACATGCATCTGGTTCCACAAAACTTTTTCGAATGAATAGAAAACAGGGAAAAACAAATAAAGAATAAAGAAACCGCTTCCTAGATACGTTTGTGGGAAATCTCCGTTGTGCTGTGGAGGTCAGTTTTGTCATACATTCCGGTTTACTCGATCCCGTTGTTTACTTTAAGTAAAAAAAAAAGAAAACGTAATATCTTCTAACTTCAATGAAACCTGTTCTCAGAAATTGAACCAAAGTGCGTTTATTTGCGATGTTGTAGCTTTGATAATAAAAAACAAAACTTATATCGCACAGATAGGTTAATAGAGACATAATAACGAACGTCGACACTGCGCAGGATCCAATGATAAAAGTTAGCAACAAAGGTTGTTCTGCCTTAAAAAGTTTTATCAAACCAATCCCCTATGTGAAAAAATAATCCTTTTAATACAAGAGGGAGCTATGTAGAACGTGAAAGATTATTAGTTTATCCACCACACGCACAGTAAAAACAGGATATTTCAAAATTATTCTTGATTAAAAAATAAATAAATAAATTGCATACCTATTTCACTGAGGTACTGCAAATTTATAGTAACTAAGTAAAGTATTTAGTTTTAAAATGTCTGGCGCCGGGGTGTCCAGGTGGTTAGGAGGGGCTTAACTAGCTGTCTTTTCTCTAGCGTCACACCAAATGTGGTCGCCCTTTCAGCTGTGGGGGCGTTATAATGTGACGGTCAATCCCACTATTTGTTGTAGAAGAGTAGCCTAAGAGTTGGTGTTGGGTGGTGATGACTAGTTGCCCTCCCTCTAGTTTTACACTACTAAATTAGGGACAGCTAGCGCGGATAGCCCTCGTGTAGCTTTGCGCGAAATTCCAAACAGACCAAACGAACAAACAAACAGGAAGAGCATATAATAGTAAGGCATCCTTTGACACATGATTCTGTGAACGTTTGAGTTAAATGGATATTATAAAACATAAGAATATCCTAAACATTAATGCTAATTCTTAAGTATTAAAACTTAACGCCCCTCGCTAGTACAGCGGTAAGTCTACGGATTTACAACGCTAAAATCAGGGGTTCTATTTCCCTCGGTGGGCTCAACAGATAGACCGATGTGGCTTTGCTATAAGAAAACACAAATATTAAAACTTAAAATGCTATTTGAGCTAATTTAAATACACACAACACAAAATCAGTCATTAGATATGTAGGTCACAGTAATAAATCACTATATATATATTTGAAATACAATCACATATAACAAGGGCCCGGCATAGTCAGGTGGTTAAGGCACTCGACCTGTAATCCGAGTGTCGCAGGCTCGAATTCTTGTCACACCAAACATACTCGCCCTTTCAGCCGTGGGGGCGTTATAGTGTATCGACTAATTCCACTTTTCTTTGGTAAAAGAGTAGCCCAAGAGTTGATGGTGGGTGGTGATGACTAGCTGCCTTCCCTTTAGTCTTACACTGCTAAATTAGGGACGCCTAGCGTAGATAGCCCTCGTGTAGCTTTGCGCGAAATAAAAACAAACAAACATATAGCAAGACATAGAACAGAATAAAAAAGCTATTTAAGTATTGAATACAGTCACAAACAGTTATTTGGATTAGAAAAAATCATAGATAATTATTTAGATATTGAATATAACGATAAAATACCCAAGCCTGAAACCGCATTTTATTGTTTAATTTGTAATACCATAAGGAGGATGGAGATATAGCTATCGGTAAGAAACTGGTTGTAGAATGCAAATACAGCTATTCGGATCAGATCAGGGTAAGAGCTATCTATCTATTTGGATGGGTAGTATAGTAATATATAATACATTAAAAAGTGAGATAAACTACATTTCAGGATTTATATACAGAGTAAAATCTCAACTACTGTAATCGTTTAATTACACAATATACATACATTTAAAGCTAACTTCCCAAACGTATCGCATTATTGCAGTCAAAGCGAGACAAGATAAATGAGAGATCTTAGCAAGTTTGAAGGTATTTCTTTTTGTTATGGGATGATAAAAAAAAAGACCAAGCTTACCACGTTGACTATGACAGAATACTAGATGATCAATCTTCAACGAGTAGGTGAATGAAGATATCTACTCACTAAGGTAGAAGAAACTGTGAAGTCAGCCGAAGCACGAGACTGTGAAATGTATAAGATAGTAGTCGATCAGAAACGTAATGACTCGTGTAAAATATTTTAATTATTTTATTCCATTAAACTTGTAACCGATTCTTATATTTTTATTATTATGCACGACAAAAATGACAAAACTAAAGGTCTATTACGAATTATATTACATTATAACGAAAAGCGTGGTTATTCAGAAATTCTTGCATTAACTAAAAGTGTTAACCAATGTCATCAATGATTTATTATTTGACAAAGTTGGTGTTCTAACCACGAGCATCAGTTACAAAGTTGGTGTTCTAACCACGAGCATCAGTTACAAAGTTGGTGTTCTAACCACGAGCATCAGTTACGAAGTTGGTGTTCTAACCAAGAACACCAGTTACAAAGTTGGTGTTCTAACCACGAGCATCAGTTACAAAGTTGGTGTTCTAACCTAGGTCATTAGTCACACAGTTGGCGCTTTAACCAAGAACACCAGTTACAAAGATGGTGTTCTAACCACGAGCATCAGTTACAAAGTTGGTGTTCTAACCAAGAACACCAGTTACAAAGTCGGTGTTCTAACCACGAGCATCAGTTACAAAGTTGGTGTTCTAACCACGAGCATCAGTTACAAAGTTGGTGTAATAACCAAGAACACCAGTTACAAAGTCGGTGTTCTAACCACGAGCATCAGTTACAAAGTTGGTGTAATAACCAAGAACACCAGTTACAAAGTTAGTGTTCTAACCAAGAGCATCAGTTACAAAGTTGGTGATCTGACTAAGGTCATTAGTCTCATAGTTGGCGCTCTAATCAAGATCATCAGTTGCAATAAAATATGTCTTCTTATCTTTAATTACTTCAGGTGTTTGATCATGCCACTTTAATGTGATACATTGATACCACTGTTCCTTGTATTGTTCCAGTCTTGTTTAACTGACCTAAAATTCTTTCGGTGTTCTTTAACTTAAAGTCATTGTGTTTATTTTTTTGATAAATGAACCTGTTTTCTACTGAAAATATTTTATTAGTTTCTTGTAAAAAGAAAATAATATATTTAATGTAATATCATTCCAGATTTATGAGTCTCTTTTATACGCTTTTCGATGAATCAGCAATAAGTGAATGGACTTACAACACTAAACTACGGAGCTCGATTCCCTGCGATGGACAGAACGTAGGTAGCTCATTGTGAAATTTTGAGGTAAAACAAATGGTAATGATGGTGTTGATAATAACTGCCGAAAGGGAACTCTGCTAATAAAAAAGAACAGTTATTTCTGAAAAAAAAAGATAAATTCCTCTGCTTGTTGAATAAATTTCTTAAATAGGCTAGACTTAAACGTTTTATGCCAAAGACGATGCTGACTGGTTTATTTTGCTTCAAATTATGGAATCTACAACGAGCCAGTCGACTGGACTAATTGGTGAAGACACTGATCATTTAACGCATTTCTTGTAACTTGTAATACTTGAGGCCTTTGATATCTTCTTCATCATAATGGAGGCAAAAGCTAAGAACATTAACAACAAGAAAACAACGGCTTAGGACACGAAGGAGACCAAACTGAAGTAGAAACTGATGTCTATAATTATATCGTTTATTGAACGTGCAGCTAGAAGGCGTGATGGAACGTCATACCTCTTTTGTATTGGCAAGGGTTTCCCATTAAGAAGTTAAAGACAAGTCAGCAGTTTAGAAGCCAAACTAATCTATTCATAAAGAGTCAATTTAACAGATGAACCCTGGAAACTCGAATGATGAGCTAAAAAAGATTTTCCATATTAAATTCATAAAGAAAGTTGACACTAGTGCCACCTTTACACAAGAAAACTATCTTCCATCAACTGCTGCAACGGTAAAGATATATATATATATGTTTATTTTTAAGAACATATTGTGAAGTTCGTTTGGTTATTTTGAATTTCACGCTAACCTACACGAGGACTAGCTGCACTAGCCGTGCTGAATTTAACAATGTAAGACGAGAGGGAAAGCAGGTAGTCAAAATATTATTATATTTTCGACTATTTAGACAGAGTTTGTTGCTTTGTTTAGCTATTTACTAAACGGATTCAAACTGTAAATACTATTCACAGAGTGAGATCTTTAGAGGTGTTTACTTCATCTAACTTCATCTATCTGGAGCTTTTGTAGAGAAGGGTTCAGAAACTAATCTTTAGTCAATTTAGATTTAAAAAGAAATGTTTTGTTAGTCACTAGCTAAAAGTACACGTGACCATCTTTTTGAGCCGAAGAGAAATTTCTTTGCATGAAAAAAGCAAGATTAATAATAACTAGCCACTGTTATCGCTTCATAATTTCTTTTTGCTCGATACATGAGTTTCGTTCTGTTTGAAGAGTATTTTTTACTTGTTTTTGGTTTTGCTTATGAGTCCAAACGAAATCAGTCTCGGATGACAGTCGCGGTTTGTGTGTTGAAATATCGAACCTGAACTCAAACAGTCACAAAAAATGTTTATCTTAAGGATTGAATTGCTTTATTTTGATCAAATAAACTTGATTTTATTTACATATCGGTGTCGTATTTAGCTGCGCCTACACAAGAGCGATGTAACAATGAGATTTCAAGAATTTACATAGACGAGAAGACTCAGCTTTAGTTTTCTATGCTTTATGGCAACGAACAGGATTCGCACGATAAAAATCTAACGACAACTTAAAACTCTAACACTAAAGAACAGGATTTTTATGCCATGAGAAGGGTGAGATAAAGAACGTTTGAAAATAAAACTAGTGCATCCAAATAAAATTCCAGAAAAAGATATGTTTTGATTATTACACGCCTAATCCTTATAATGCAGTCAACTTTGAGAAGCATTGTAGATCCGGCTCGCAGACAAAGCTGAAAATAAATATCTGGTCTTTACCATTTATTCAAAAAAATGACTAATCTTTTACTTTGTCATTACCGTACGTGTCACCCATCTATTCTGTTGTCGTTAAGGCACTCGACTCGTAATCTGAGGTTCGCGGGTTTGATTCTCCATCACACCAAACATGTTCGCTCTTTCAACCGTAAGGGCGTTATAAGTGACGGTCAATCCCACTATTCGTTGGTAAAAGGGTAGCCCAAGAGTTAGCGGTGGGTGGTGATGACTAGCTGCCTTTCCTCTTGTCTTACTCCGCTAAAATAGGGCAGCTAACGCAGATAGCCCTCGTGTAGCTTTGCGCAAAATTCAGAACAAACCAAACTGTTGTCGTATTTGAACTTTTAAGCTGTTTGTCTAGAGCTGAGCATAAAGCTACACAATAGGCTATTTGTGTTCTGTTCGTCATGGGTATCGAAACCCAGTTTCTGGCTTTGTAAGCCTACAGACATGCCGCTGTGCTTCTGGGCGGTCCTCTACGTTGAACATCGTCTTTCATTGGCTGTCTTTATAATCAAGTATTCTTATAGCTCACGAAACACGCGTGGCCATGTTATCATTAAACAATAATTCATATCAGAATCTCATTTTTCCTTTTTCGAATGTTATCGACTAATCCTCTACTTACTGTATATTTACTTTGATTAACTATTCATGTCAATTTATTTAACGTATTCTGAAATTAGATGTATATACACGCGTGTTAATATTTTTATTTGACTCACAAGCGATTTCTTACGGTTACGGCAACTGTAACCAATTATTTTGCTCTAAGGACTAGTAACAACAAAATTTACCTTTTGTTCTATAAGTGGCGGAGCTGCAAGCTAAATATATTCATTATTTAGTTATATTCCTTTCGTCAAGTGGCAGTGAATGGTAATTTTCAGCCATATTCCTTTCGTCAAGTAGCAGTGAATAGCGATTTTCAACCACATTTCGTTCGTCGAGTGGCAGTGAATAGTGATTTTCAACCATATTCCTTTTGTCAAGTGGCAGAGAATAGTGATTTTCAACCATATTATTTCGTCAAGTGGTAATGAATGGTGATTTTCAACAGAACAAATGAACATGTTTTATTACAGGTACCTTCGAGACAGAAAGCTGTAGAACTGTTGAATATTTAATTACACTTACACACACATATATATATATTTCGTAGCTGCAATGTCTTCAGCAACATCTGAAAAGAGTACAGTATGTGTTATTAAGATGCGAAAAAATTCACAGTGTTAATTATTTGCCTATACTGTTTCTTGTACAAATGCACTATCTTTTGACACAGAGATTACACATGCTTACCGGAAAGTAGAGCGGTGGACAAATAATAACGTCAAAAGAGATATCACGTTATTAAATTGCTAGCGGACCCCTTGTCATGGTTCCTTAGGGAGTTAAAATTCGTGGCTGAATAAACACAAGCAGAGGCTGAAACGAAGTCTCTTGAAAGCCTTGCTCCTTGAGCACTGTGTAGGAAATTAAGTTACGTGCTTCAACCTAGATCAGGTTTGGCTATGTGGTGCTTACAATCCAAATGGAATAACAACGTTTTATGGTTCTCTTGCCGACTTACTCCTTATGAAGTGAGTACCTACACGTCTTGAGTGACATCTAAGTTCACCAGTATGTCTGAATAACGTTTTTGTTTTATTCATTTTGTACTCTGTATTACGTACGGGAATAAATTCGTACGTTCTGCTTCTAATAATAGTGTGTGTATATATTTTTAATTACCAGGTAAGTGGTTAGAATTATTTATGCATTTATTAATTCTCTGAATAATTGTAAGAGCATACGCATGTCTTTAAAACAATGAAATGAAATATTATAGTACAAAGTACTATTTTTCATAACTCATTTTCGTGGTTTGGTTTGGAATTTCATACAATTGTTTGTTTGTTTTTGAATTTCGCACAAAGTTACTCGAGAGCTATCTGTGCTAGCCGTCCCTAATTTAGCAGTGTAAGACTAGAGGGAAGGCAGCTAGTTATCACCACCCACCGCCAACTCTTGGGCTACTCTTTTACCAACGAATAGTGGAAATGACCGTCACATTATAACGCCCCACGGCTGAAAGGGCGAGCATGTATAGCGCGACAGGGATGCGAACCCGCGACCCTCAGTTTACGAGTCGCACGCCTTAACACGCTTGGCCATACCGGGCCCTATTTCATACAAAGCTATTCAAAGACTATCTTCGCCGTTACTATTTTAGACTTATAGAAAAAAAGCAGCTACTCAATACCACCCAACACCAATAACGCTTGGGCTACACTTTCACCAACGAATATTGGGATTGACCGACACATAATAACGCCACCACAACTGAAAGAGCGAGCATGTTCGGTGAGGGGGTTCGCACCTATGACCTATTTCAGAGTGTCTATTGTTTTCGTCTATTTCTTATTAACGTATGAGTAAGGGTGGAACGAACCAAAACGTTGTAATGCTGTAAGTCATCATATTATCCACATAGAAGTTATTTGTCTGTCGGCAGTCACACTTGATCCACCTTATATATTTTTATTTGTTAATTTTTAGTTTTAGAACTCACACGTTAAAGATATTATATGAATATATTAATTAATTCTGAATTAAATTTGGGTAATAGGAAGTTGTTTACGATTCTCAGTGCTAAATCGACGTTCTCACACGAGAATTTCGACGCCATATCATACACAACAAGATTGTTACAGCAGTAAATCTACGGATTTACAACTCTAAAATCAGCGGTTCGATTCCCTTCCTCGGTGGACTCAGCAGATAGCCCGATGTCACTTTGCTATAAACACACATAAAATATGATTATTTAATTTTTAGCCTTGGTATGACCTACTGGTTAGGATGCTCGACTCCTCTAACTCTGCGAGTGGTGGGTTCAAACTCCGTTAGCAAACATGCTAGTTCTTTAACCTATTGACTGCCAAGTATTTCAGCTGCTACGGCAACTCCGAACGAAGTTTAAAATACAACTCTAATGATTCTTCATTTTGTAACTTTTTTCGTGACGCCATTTTGATTCGAAAGTGAAACAATTTGTAAGTAGGTCAAATGCGTGTATGGTGCTGATATCTAGCGTTGAAGTTAGGTAGTATTGAGAACGAATTAACTTGTCCGTGGCACTGTGTTACCAATCGGCTTGGACGAGTTATCTCGTCTACGGCACTGAACAGGTTAAGGTTTCTGTCGAGGCCAGGTACCCGAGTGTAAACAAAAAAAAATGACTACTACAAATAGTTGACCAGCTGACTCAAATACTAAGTGGGACAAAGGTCAGATTAAAACAAAAAATATTTTAAAAACGTAAGACGTTCAAGGGGTAGAATAAACACTTTTATAGTCCATCCCCTATGTTTACATTTTTAAAGTATATTTCACGTGCGGACATAACATATATGCATGCGTTTATATACATAAACACATTTTTACATGCATACATAAAATTAAGTCTCCCGCTGATACAGCAGTAAGTCTGTGGTCTTACAACGCTTAAATCAGCGGTTCAATTCTTTTCGGTGGACTCAGCTATAAGAAAACACACATACATAAAATTAATGTGTATTTATGATGAAAACCAGGATCTTTTTATGTATTGTCATTTAAATAGTATAAAATAAACAAATAACAAACTACTGAATTATAGCCCATAATTTACGAAGAAACAACACGTTTATATATTTGGCGTTTTCAAATAGTTCACCTCAGATGAGGATTACGGTGACTGTTGTTGTTTGGAGTTTATTGGTGCAAAGCAACGAGACTAAATGCACCAATTACCGTGGCGAATACACTCTTCAGGTTTATCCCAAACTTTCTCTTTTACATTAGAAGATGATTATTGTGCTCTAACCAGAAAGAGTGACTAAAGTCAGTGCCATGCTATTCGAACCAGTTTTATTCAATTCGAACGATGGATAATAGGATTATCGTCTTGGAAGACCAACATTCTAGGGTGGAGATGTTCAGGTGCATTCTGTTTTCTCTTATAAGATAAGATAGTTACAAGACTATATACTGGACATGTGGTTTTTTCCCACATTATTATACCACCTCCAGCACAATGATATAAGTAGTTTGAAGTGTTATGTTTCAGAACTGTTGTATATCGTCTTCTGGCACTACATTAACTCTTAAACTGCAGTCCTCAGCGATTGATACTACTATCTACAATATTCCCGCTGTTTAAGGGTTCATACAGGTTGACTTTTTTACGATTTTGCTACACTCGCATGTCACTTTCCTTTCGACTTTATTAAAGTTTTCCTTATTTCTATCTCAGAAAGTAACCCGTACCAAATTTAAACATAACATTTACCTTGTTATTACTATATTACAATAACAAGTAAGTACAATAAGGTTTAGAAATAGTTTTGGTTCTTTCTTACTGACAGTATATTTTCCATTGCGTCTCTCTCGCGTTGTTTTTACGTATACCTTCACATTTCCCGGTTTTTCTTTCTTATTGGTGGGCGTTCAACTCGTAATCTAGGATCACGGCTTTCAATCTCCGTCGCACCAAACATGCCTCCCCACTGTAGTGTTATAATGTGATGGTCAATCACACATTTCCTTGGTAAAAGAGTAGCCTAAGAGTTGGCGGTGGGTGATGATGACTAGCTTCCTTCCTTCTAGTTTTACACTGCTAACTTAGCGCAAATAGGCCTCGTGTAGCTTTGCGCGAAATTCCAAGATCAAATTAAATTAATTCTTGTTGGTTACCTTGGCTAGTATATATCTTTCTCCAAACCATGCCAAACACAAGTATTTTCCTTATATCGTTTATCTTTTTAAAGTATCTTATAATCCTAGGGGTACTCGAATTTGGAAAGGAGTCCGCTTTCTTAATAATTTTTAACTAGTTAAAGTTAAAATCTCTTAATCTCTTAGAGATTGATCAAAACCGGCCACTTTCTCACCTTTATTAACTTCAGACGATTCTTACATCAAACTTTATAACATTAACTTGTACCGTCAGTACAGGTTCATCAGACCCCTCCGCAAGCTTTAGCCATTCACTTTCTGCAAAGTAAGGTCGAAGTACTGGTGATGTTGAGATATTCTGTTTACAGATGAGATAAGTAGTTTTAGGACTAGTTTTTGGTCACAATAACAATATTCTGTTTATATATGAGAAAAGCAGCTATAGGACTAGTTATTGGTTACAATAACAATATTTTGTTTACATATGAGACAGTTTTAGGATTAGTTTTTGGTTATAATAACAATATTTTGTTTGCATATGAAAAAACAATTTTAGGACTAATTAGTGATTAGAATAACAATATTTCTTTACATGTGAGACAAACAGTTTTAGGTCTAATTATTAGTTACAATAACAATATTTTGTTTACGCAAGAGACAAACAGTTTTAGGACTAGTTATGGGTTATAATAACAATATTTTATTTACATATGAGACAAACAGTTTTAGGACTAATTATTGGCTACAATAACAATATTTTGTTAGGAAATTGTCTGATTACTGCCTGTTTAATCGTCTTATTTCTCAAGAGATCTCAAACACAATTTAGAACAGAAATAATCAAACAACTAAAAGTGCACACCAGCTCCATTCCACTTCAAATCTGTGATCTTCTCAAAGTTCATAAACAATACTTCCCTTTCCGTCACAAGGTTAACTACAGGAATCCGTCAGACTACTTCCTAACTTATAGATAACTTAATTCTTATAGATATCATATCACCATTAATAGATAAAACACCTTCACATGTTAGGAACTCAGCCCACGAAACCATTTCGACGTATTCAGTTTCTAAACTAAAATAGCGGCTTCTGGCATACCACAAATTCTCCGCCAACAGCTTTAAGACGATAAAAATCTTTCCCATAATAAAACATAGAACGTTCTATATCAACGTAATCCATTTCCAACTTGAAGATAAATACTATCAAGGAAAAGAAGGCTTAACATTGCTCGCCCTCCCTATCACTAATACAAGGTAATTTCTACAAGGAACATTACAAAACAAACGATAACAAAATAGACACTTTATTCTGCAAGATTTGGCTCAGATATGTTGACAATGCATTCGTTGTACGGACAAGCACACTATAGTATAGACAAGATTCAAGAATTATTAAGCCAGCTGAAAAAACAACATTCCACAGTGCAGTTCACAATGGAAATGGAAAGATAACATAATCTCATTCCTTTATGTAATGGTTACAAACACACGTAACCGATGAAGAACAAGATTTTACAGAGAACTAAGAGGTATGAGCAAATATCTCTCCTGGCGAGCTAATCAGCCCAATATGTTACCTAGTCTTCAGAACGAACAAGATTTTTAATACCTAAGAAGCTAAACGAAAAGGTAGAAACATTATTACAAGCATTTGTTGTATTGTAAGCATTCTTAGCAACGGATAACCGAAATATATGATAAAAATATATAAAATAAACACCAAGAATTGAAAGAAAGAAAATGTAAAACGTACAGCCAGGCTTATCTGAAAACTTAGAGGATACATAAAGCCAGAACATAATTTAAAAACCACAAAACAATACCACCATTGTTAACACACTTGCAACAACTGTGTCTAGAGTATTTGTTTGGTTTCTTTTGAATTTCGCGCAAAGCTACACGAGGGCTATCTGCGCTAGCCGTCCCTAATTTTACAGTGTAAGACTAGAGGGAAGGCAGTTAGTCATTACCACCTACAGCCAACTCTTAGGCTACTCTTTTACTAACGAATAGTGGGATTGATCGTCACAAAATAACGCCCTCATGGCTGAAGGGCGAGCATATTTGGTGTGACAGGGATTTGAACCCACGACCCTCAGAATACGAGTCGAGTGCCTTAACCACCTGGACATGCCGGGCCTGCGCCTAAAGTAAGCAGAAACTAAACCGATACGAAAAGGCACGAGTGATATCCAACAGAGTTAAGAACAACAATGGATAACTTGAATGCAATGAATGCTTCAGACTCTCATCTAAAAGCGTCTTAGTGAAATATAAAATAACAAAGCATCGTAAATAAAAAAAAGGTCTATTGTATTAAATTGTCTACGATAAAACAGTATCATCAGAGTAAGTAATTGTATTCTACAAAAAAATGTTTGAAACACCGAAAAGCACGGAAATAGCAGACTCTTATTCATCAGTAAAGTTTCTCACGTGCGCAATAAATTATCTATCTATTGTGTCATGATATTAATGCTATCATAACTGAGGTCTTATCATTCGCTAGAACAATGTTAGAGGTACGAAAAGTTAATAAAACTGATATTATCAGTTCATCGATCTCTATGGTTCAATTTAATTGGAAAAACTTAGTATTTAGCTTTGCTGTAGGAAGGTGATCTTTTCCACGAGTCTACAGTAGAGAACTAAACAACCTACGCGAAAATAGAAAAACGAAAATTCTTGATGACAAGAAGTCCACTTGAAATAAATATGTATCTCAAAACGGATGGTATGGGTATTTAACAATTTTATTGATAAAACTGTTAATACCCATACCATCCGTTCTGAGATACATCTTTACAGAAAAAGAAAACATATTTGTTTTCGAAAATGTGACATCTATGAATAACAAAGTCCAATGTGACTTGTTCTAGTTTATATTGATTCATACAAAACGTATGAAAAACAGGAAGTTAGTAAATTTGGCTAAGCAATACGAAACAACAGAAACCACACATTAAAGTCTATGATAACATTTCTTTGTTGTCAAGCACAAAGCTAAATAATGATATATCAGTGCTGTGTTCACCATTGGTTTCAAAGCACTTTTTTTTTAACGTTATAAACCTTCAGACGTAACCCTGAGCCACTGGAAAGGGGGAGCTGTCTATAAGATTACGTCACCCACCAATTATCAATGAAAATTAAATATAAAGACCTTAAAGAACTATACGTGTAAGTAATTCGACAATTCGACCAGCAAGTTGAAATTTGATTCGTGGTGACTTAAAGAATTGGGTGATTTTATTAGTTTAGGCTCACCAAATCACATTATTATTGAGGCAATACAAGGTGAACTTCAAAGATTTCTCCTTCGCAATTATTAATAATATACCTCTTGCCAAACAATGTCAATTACGATATGAAAACAAAACAAGAAAACTACTAAAATCAACAAACGTTAGAGTCATACATGCAGAAGACGACGTAAAGATTCAGTAAGGAAATGGTAGCAAACAGTCAATAGTTGGTCTTTAGTAAACTGTTATAAATATTCTTTAAACAAATGACAGCTGTGACACAATGTGACAAGTACCAAAAACGTTGCTTCATTGGTAGTCTCTGATACTGTGCTTGGCTTACCCTCACGCCATCTATGTATAAATGAGCCTTTAGGAGGTAGCTGCTGCTACATGTTTCCTATAATTTGATGCACAGGATAATTTTCATCTAGGAGCCGTTTGGCAGGCATTATTCATGTCGGCCAAGCCTTTGTGTGGAACTCTCTATACAACAGGTTCATGCTAAACTGTTAATTAGCTAAATACTATACAAGTTAAAGGTTATAAGATATGGTCGTTTACAAAATTAATGATAAATTAAGGGCACTGTTTAGCACACTTGATTTTCTTTATGTTCAGGCACTAAACATTATTGGCTTCTGCAGTTAGTTTATATTTTCCTCTATTTATACAGTGTTGGCCAGAATGGTTGCACATTTTCTGGTTAATATTGATTGTAGATACCTCTTCTGGCAAAATAATAGTGTTTGATCAATCTTTAATTCACTGTTTTTGGATATCTTGGAATGATTGTGTTCATGGTTTTCATGTCGTAAGGTGTTTCAAGGTTATTTCAACTTTGACGTGTTAACATGGTCAAGACACGGTCATTTCGGGGCGGTAGGTTTACTGCGTCTACCAGTAGATTTTCTTTAAACATTTCCTGTAGTCTGATGATGTTTCAGGATTCATGGCTCATTACACTTGAGGTACCATACTGTTATTGCAATGTCCATTTGCTTTCTGGACAGTTGAACAGCTTGACCCCCTTCAACTTCTAGCACATGACGAGGCATGAATCTCACCAAAAATAGAGAAACTTTCTGAACAAAGCGTTGATACTTTTCGAAAAAAATTATACCAAAATAACACTCTTTTGTACAAAACAGGTGTGTATGTAAGTTTTGACAAACAAATACTCAAAACTACTTACACAGACCAGAGTAACAATTCGTACATGTTTGTCCAATCATACGCTACATTCTCTGTTGCTACTCAGGCATTTACGCAATAACTACTCCATACATGTGGACAACAACATCAACAAAGGACAGTTTGCACACATTTTGGCCAAGACTGTAGGTAGGCTCATTGCTTACTTCAAATTTATGGTTATTTTATATGAGTTTGAAGCCTCTCAGTGGTGAATCTAATATAACTTAAAGACCATGTAGGACATTAATACTCATGTATATATGTATATAACATTTGAAGTTTTGAATGCACCTATTCGATCTTTAAACACAAAACATTGTGTCTGTGCATGTGTGTTTCCTCATAGCAAAGCCACATCGGGCTATTTGTTGAGTGCACAGAGGGGAATCGAAACCCTGATTTTAGCGTTGTAAATCTATAAATTTACCGCTGTACCAGCAGGGGAACAACATCGTGTCAACATACTTTCAGGGATAAAGACATATCTTAATTTAACTATTGGTTAAGATGGATGCTATTATTTAATATAGTTGATTTGTAATTAAAATTACTTGTTTGCTTTTTTTATGGTGGTCATAAAGCAATTTTTTGTTTCATAAAGTAGTACAATTTTATTGCTTGGATCTTCCCAACATTTAATTTGTCACGAATAATATGATTTATAACGCCTATTTGAAGGGTAGTTTCAATAAAGAATGTTTTGATGTTTTCGAGATCTTTAAGAAAGAAATCACATACACTGGCTATTTTGTACGTTCGATTGATTGAGTGTTTGGTATTAAGTACAAAGCTACTACACAATGGACTATCTGTGCTTTAACTACCACGAGTGTCGAAACCCGCTTTCTAGCGTTAAGTTCACAGATATACCGCTGTTTCATTTGAGGGCGCGTAGGTTCGACGAATTAACAGTTTTTAACAGGTTCCTCTTGAAAGAAACTAAAACAATACTTTCAAAATTAAAATAGAAATCTATAAAGTTCTACCTTAGGAGACAGTTTACATTCATATGTTTCGAATATATTATGAATAAAAGCGCCAATAAATGGTAGAACAGTGATATTGTTAACGTTCGATTATCTGCACAAAGTGTAGATAACTCGTTGTGCAATTTTACAATAAGAAAACAACAACAACAAAAAATCGTCCCCTGGTGGCTCAGTGGTAAGTTTGAGAATTATAATACTAAAAATTTATGTTTAGATACCCATGGTGGGGAGAATATAAATAGTCCATTGTGTACTATCGTGTCTAACAACAAAAAAAATATATTAGTTTTAAAACAAAGTATTAAACTACACTATGTAACACAAATTTTGTTCCTGGATAGTATGTGTTGTTTCTTAATTGCTTGTGTTGTAAAAGTACAGAAAATGGCCATTATTCCCTTCAAACTTTGCTTTTGTGACGTGGATAATGAAATTTAGAAATTAACCTATTTTATATGTAAAAACGGACAAATTTGCACATTTTCATTTACGTAAGATTTAAACAAACCAACATATGGATCAAGATTTACACGAATTTATACTAAAGTTATATAAAAATGAACAAAAATGTTTAGAAGTGAGTAGTTTTTCGAGATTTGCGACTGTAATGTAAATAACTTTCACGTATCAGCTCCCAAATATAGTCTTCCATCATGTTTTCTTTATATGCTCTTTCGTAGCAGTGTTTGCAGCCCAGTATATCTTGGTGGAAGCGTTCGCCATGCTCCTCTGAGTATGCTCGCACGTTCTTCTTCAATTTATCAAGATGTGCGTCAAAGATATGGACTTTCAGGGACATCCTGCAGCCTATTTTACCATAGTTCTTCACCAGAGACTCAACCAGTTCCACATAATTTTCGGCCTTGTGATTGCCCAAAGCGACAAAGCTGCTCCAAGCTTTTTTTATTCTTCCTATTGAGCTTCTTGGAAATTTCTGTGCACTCCAGGATCTTCTTTATTCATGGTCCAACGAAGACACTAGCTTTGACCTTTGACTCAGACAGCTTGGGGAAGAAGTCTCGAAGGTACTTGAAAACTGTAGACTTCTTATCAAGAGCTGTAACAAATTGTTTCATAAGACCCAATTTTATGTGCAATGATGGGAACAACACAATTAGTGGCTCACACTTTACATTGTGCCTTCCCACAGAGAACTCGGTCCGTTGTGGCCAGTGCTTCCTGTTGTAGTGCTCTGCGGTGTCCATGCTGTCCCAAAGGCAAAGATAACAGGGAAACTTGGTAAAGACTCCTTGGATATGTCTATGTGTTCACTTAGGCAGCTAGAACTAAACTGAAGTTGTGAGTGGTGAAATAAGGTGCCCAGGGTTTGTTTTGATCCCTGACAGACACGCTGAAATAGGTCTTGTAGGCTTCATACACTAAGGCAGATGCTGTCACAGAATACTTTTTCGCTTTTGTCTTGATAAATTGGCCACATACATAGGGGAATACGTTTGGAGAATGCTTGCAGCTTCTTGATACCATCCCTGCTAAAATAAGATAGGTCTATGTGTTCACTTAGTTAGCTAGAACTAAAACAAAGTTCTAAAATTCTAAAAGGTTCTTAAAAATTATCATAAGTTCTACAACATTCTAGAAATTTTTTGAAAATTCTTGTAAGTTCGAGAAAAATTTTTATCAGCTACTCAGCACTGAATCTACATAGAATCTTCTGGAAAATGGGTAAATTTGAAAAGATCATTACCCAGGTCACAAAAGTAAAGTTTGAAGAGAAAAAATAGGTATTTTCCATTTACTTTAGGTATAAGCAATTGAGAAATAACACTTTCTGTCCAGGAACAAGAAAAAGTAAAATTTTTGTTACACAGTGTTATTTTCAGTAAATTTAACACAATAAAAATGTCAACATTTCCATGTCTCTGTGAAGGTATGATTTGTTTGTTTTTTAATTTTGCGCAAAGCTAAATAGGGCTATCTGTGCTAACTGTCCCTAATTTAGTAGGGTTAGACTAAAGGGAAGGCAGATATTCATTACCGCTCACTATCAACTATTGGGGTACTCTTTTACCAACGAATAGTGGGACTGACAGCTACTTATAACACTCCCACGGCTGAAAGGGCAAACATGTTTTTGTGAAATGGGGATTCGAACCCACGACCCTTAGACTGCGAATCGTGCGCCATAACCATCTGATCATGCCAGGCCTCTGTCGAGTTTACTTGGGCATTCATTAAATTTTTTGATTGTTTAACCAGAAAAGAAGGCCCAGTATGGCCAGGGTGTAAAAGCACTCGACTCCGAGGGTTGTGGGTTCGAATCCTCGTCGCACTAAATATTCTCGCCCTTTCAGCCGTGGTGGCGTTATAATGTGACGATCAATCCCACTATTCGTTGGTAAAAGAGCAGCTCAAGAGGTGGCGGTGGGTGGTGATACCTCTAGCTTTACACTGCCCCCCGCTAGTACAGCGGTAAGTCGACAGACTTATAACGCTAAAATCAGGGGTTCGATTTCCCTGGGTGGATTCAGTAGATAGCCCGATGTGGCTTTGCTATAAGAAAAACTCACCCACCCACACCCTAGCTCTACACTGCTAAAGTAGAGACGGCTAGCGCAGATAGCCTTCGTGTAGTTTTGCGCGAAATTGAAAAGAAACCAAACAAACTAAACCAAGAAAAGAAGATAGACTTTCGTAACAATGCTATAAAATATTTTAATGTTAAATTATCATAAGCATTTCGAAGCATAAATCCAATGGAATAAGTCTGCAAAATCGCTAAAGTTAATAACTTATAGTGTACATTTAAGGATATGAGGGACTTAATGGAAGGACTATAGCAGAGTCATCTCAGCGAGACATAATTTTTTTCTACGATAAATGTCCAAATATGTAGTCGTTTCCCTTATACCCAGTCTACTTCCTTATGATACCCATTTCTGTGTGGTTTATTACTTTGTTGTTCATTATTTTTATGCAATATTGAAGGATAATATTATACTGTAATTGTTGTGATTCAAGTTGCTAACCATCTGTTATTAATCCAAAAGAATAAGTTGAAATTGGAAATGTTATTTATATATATATATGTGCTGAATTTTAATTATTTTCGTAGTTATCTCTAATAGGTTCTTTGTCAGAATTAATTGATTAAAAAGGCCTTAAAATAATTATAATGATTATTTCATACCTAGAAAGTCATGATAACAAATACAATTAAAAAGCAGTGTGCTATATATAAATAAACATATTTAAAAAAAGCTTTAGTTGAAAAATATTCACATGACTGGAGAAAAAAATATGAGATGGAAATTATAGCTCTGATATATAGGGCGAATCTAAGTTATATATGTACAACATATATAAATATATACATACTGAACACTTCTTGCATGCTTTTCTCCCCTTCTTATTCTGCAATCCGTTTTTCCTGAAGGGCTCGGCTTGGTCAGGTAGCTAAGGCAGTCGACTCATAATCCGCAGGTCGCAGGTTTGAATCCCCGTTACATTAAACATGCTCGTCGCTTCAGCAGCGGGGGGTGTTATGATGTTTACGATCAATCCCACTCTTCATTGAGCAAAGAGTAGCTCAGGTCGAAGTGTTGTTTTTTTTCGATTTCTTTGCGAAGTTTCACCTTCCACACCATCGTTTTCAGTAGCATGTTATGAACAACTTTTTTCTTTTGTTTCTTAAATTCTTTACTTGGAAAAAATATATTAGACTTACCAATGACATTTACTTTTATTTGCTACTCATCTTGTTAAATATGTTCAATAACCAAATAAGAAATGAGAAAAATAACCCTTTTACCAAATCAGAATGAACATTACTGGACACATCTGTTGTGAATGAAATAACATGTCATCGTGTGTTGTTTTTTCTATTTTTTACTCATGATAAAGTGTTTCTAAAAGGACTAATTAAAAAGATCAGTTCTATAGAATATGAGATGAAGTTAATTCATGTTTCTTTCCCATTATAACCTTAATGTCAACTAGCCTGGGGTCAACCAGTATTTTTTGTAAGCCTAGAAATTTTACATCTGGGATGAGTACAGCATCGGGGATTCGAGAACTCGCGAGCTTTAGACTGCAAAGCAAGCACCCTAACCACAAGACCATGTCAGGCCCTTCTTCATTCATACAACCAGAAAAAAAAGAAAGTATATCAACCACTGCATAACAGCTTTTGAACAAACATAAAAACAAAGCGTAAGTTTGTCACTATAGTATCTTGTTTAACTATTCTATCTTATGACACATCTTTTTAAGCCGAAACCTACCGGGAAGAATTTGTTCTTAACTTTTATCATTTAAGAAATACCACAAAACGCAGGTTTCGTTTTCAGGAAACTAATCAGAATAGCACATTCACCTTTATTTTTTCCTGAACTTCGAAATGATTTATTAATGAAATAACAATAGATATTTTACGTGATTTGTTACAGAAATTCCAAACATTAAGTGTATTAACATTTTATTGCAATAGTTATACATTAATATAATAGTCGAGTGAATTACTTTCAGACTATTACGCAATGCTATTTAGTACTTATGAATTTTGAGCAGCTGTGAAATAGTGTCTGTAGGATAAAACATCATGATTTAATACATTTTCAATAAATCTAGATATGGTTTTAATGTTTCTGATTTACAATTTTTTACACTGTAATTATTCTTATTTGGACCCAGTGTTAGTCTTATAGTATGAATTAAACTTATTTAAATGTGTTTTATTTTTTAATAAAGTTTTTACTTTACTTCCCAGTTAGATGGCGCAATTTTGATTTATTCGTAGACTTTTGAGCCAGTGCAAAACAAATTCTAACTTAATAATTAGCTTACAATGACTGACATTGAAGTGGTCGCATAATTATCATTTTGTTACACCATCAACTGTTTTAACCTTGTTGCTAAGTTTACTAAACATTAAAGTGAATGTACACAATAAATTAATTACAAAAATTATTCTAATATGTGTCAGTGAGTCATAAATAAACTGAAACGATTTCAAATGAAAGTAATTTACGTACGTGATATCGAACCATTAAAATGTTTCGTATTTAAATCTTAAGAGATTCACAGATCACAAAAGTAACATTAACAAGTGAATTACCAATGTAATTCAAATGTTATTACTTTAATTAGTGATTTTTAATGTTTACCGTAAATCTACCTTTACGTATTATACAAATCTGTATCAAATTGATAATTCGTTTATATATATATATACATTACATGAAGCTATTAATTAAGGTTTGAAAGCACATATACAAGATTCTCACTTAAAAATGTGTAATTCACACTTTTTATGCGCATTTAGTGCATATTGTTTATTAATATTCTTGGTGACTTATGATTTTATATTTCAGTCACGTCTTTTGCTATTAGAACGTTTAAATATAGGCAATGGTTTTACACTGATTTTTAATAACATAATATATGACAAACAATATACATTCAAGAGAACCAACAAATAACACATCTTTAGCTTCCTTTTGTCGTTCTACACTTATATGCAAATAATGTGTGTGGTCAAATGTTATACAACTGTACAAATTTTCAGTATGCTGGACTATTGGTCGAAGAGTCCAAGATTCGAGACGTCATGTTGCTGAATACGCTTCACACTTTCAGTTGTAAGGATAAAAGTCAATCTCATATTTGTTCAAAGACGAGGGCTAGGTTCTCTGGTCAGTAGTTCAAAACCTGAGACAACTTTACCAGAACGATATTGGTTTGTGGCGTAACCTATCTGTGCATAAAGACGTTGTTCAATTTGATAATCCCTGTTTCTCTTCTTCTAGTTTTAGCATATTTATAATAAGTTTTAGGGACAGTAATTTTAGCACACGATAATCTCGTATGGAAATATCGTGAAATAATCGGTTACCAATAAACCCGTTCAATAGACTGTGATCAAAGGAGCAGTTTTTAAACTGAACAACTTGGTTGACTTTTGGCCTCACCTTATCAATGAGCAAGCATACTTCTATACGGCGACCTTTAATACAACTGATTTATTTGTCGTTTTTTGCATTTACACTCTTTCACTGATGTTAGCAGTTAACTTGTAACAATACTGGTATAATATTGCAAGGACAAGTAAATTAAAACTACATTTGATGTTATTGAATAAAGAAACTCGATTTTCATGCGTGTAAAAATACTGTAGAGAGCGTTTTGTGGATAGACTCTGAGAATTAATATGTATCAGAATATGGCTGATTTATACAGAATGGACATTTAGAGTCTTCATACATTGGTAATTAGCGAAGTTTCATTTTGTTCAAATAACCATGAAATATTCGATCAATCAAATAAACAGTAAGACAGGTTTTGTATTAATGTTTATTGATATGGTCAAACTGTTGATGTACAAATTCGTAAGTGCTCTGAGGTTTTGTATGCCCAGCGATTTGTTTGTTTGCAGTTAAGCTACAAGATATCGTATACATATATATAAATTACAGTATATGTTAAAACGTCAATTAATATTTCAAGCCACTACCTACTAGAAGTAATAAATTATTTTTTAGTAATAAGACTGTATTTCTAACGTGCTTCATGTAATTTGGGAAACCAAAATGATTTAGGTATTGCGTAATTGGATTTCAAGGAAGGCAAACTTGAGTTTGATAAGGCTGTACGATGGTTCTGTATGACACTGTTCTTTTCTGTTCTGACATATTACAACTGTATGGTATTTCTATGCGAGCCTGCCTTTATCTGCTTTGACATATGAAAACTGTATGGTGATTTGAAATGACGCTGTCCTAATCTGTTTTGACATATTAAAGTTATATGATCTTTGTATATAACATTATCTGTTCTGACTTTACGGTTTTCTCTATGACAATGTTTTTTTCTATTCAGACATTTATATATTTTGTTACCTGAAGATTTCAGTATTTTTTAAATTAAACTGCTGTTACTTGGAGAAAGTTATATATATATATTTGTTACAGACGAAAATAAAATCGCTTACTGGTTTATGGGTTGGAGTAATGACATATTCACTACGTAAGGTTTATTTGCATTAGGTAACTTTTTTTATCGTGCTCAGTGTTGTTAATATGTGTTTATAATTGATGTCGTTAACTTTATTTAGTTATTTCTCAAACAGGGTTACCTTTAAGTATTCTTTTACACTGTTTGTGTGATACTTCAATGGTTGATTTAATAAATATTTTTCTAGTGCGATTCCAAGGAGTTTTATGACGTTCCTGAATTTTGAAACTACTTTTCATTAAAGTCGCAAATAATTATTAATTGGTTGGTTTGTATTGCCGGCGAGTACGTGGTTGTTGGACAATAAGTGTAAGGATAAGATACGAGAGGATAAAATGTCATGCAGTTTCTCATTAGTTATGCTATACAATATATTATAATTGATAAATGTCTGTGTTTCTCATTGGTTATGTTATCTAATACATTATAATTAATAAATGTCTGTGTTTCTCATTGGTTATGTTATCTAATACATTATAATTAATAAATGTACTGTGTTTTTCATTGGTTATGCTATCCAATACATTATAATTAATAACTGTAATAGTAGTAGCGTTTCTCTAGAAATATGTAATAACATACACATAGGATATTTAATTTTACAGGTGTTTGGAAACGTTTTTCTATAGGAGTACCACTAGCTATAGAACTCAGTTTAATTACTTAGATATAACTGTCAGTAAACTGACAGAAAATTAACTTTCATTGTTATTCACACTACCAGTTTCGTGTCACTGATGACAACCAACAATTATACATGTATTCAGGTTCGAGTGAATAAATTTGCGTTGCTAACACATAATCCTCGTAAAGAACATTCAACATTCTGCGACTTTTATTAGTCCCCCCAAAAGTACAGCTGTAAGTCCACGAAGTTACAACGCTAAAATCAGGAGTTCGATTCCCCTTGGTGGACTCAGAAGATAACCCGCTGGATTTTATATAAGAAGACACACACTTTTATTATTGTACTCATATTAAAGGTATATTGGTGAACTATCTTGTGGTTTAACATTTCCTTTTTTCGGTTTTCGGTGTTGGAATGTTCTCTTTCTAATGTTTTATCATATAATCCTTTTCGATTTTTATCATATTATACATAATTTACGGGTTGTATACAAATATCTCATTCTGGAAAGTTGAAGTGTTGATAGAGATATCTTGGGTATTTTACTTTGTTAGGGGTTATTCATTTCTGATTCTCGAAAGTAGCGAAGTTTTGCCTAAATATGTAATTTTATATTCTCTGTAACTAAGCAAGCATACAAAGTGTTACCGGCTCAAAGCACTTCCCGAAGCTCGTTGTTAATTACGACAAATATATGGTTTGTAATGTAATATAGTTATATTAATACATACATATCCGAAACATATTAAATAAATTAAAGAGTACAAACAGAGTTAGATCTGTTGCCGTTAGAATGCTTTTAAACTTTTGTAAATATAACACGAACAACTATAATATTCTTAAGTGCAAGGCTATAAACTGTTCTTAGAAAATGTAAGTGCACTGTGATGACATTAATATATCTTAAATTGTAACCAGCGGGAAAACGTAATCAAAATTTAAATGAAAACAATTTTTACATCTAAAGTAAGTAACCTATTAGAATTTGGGTCTTACCTCAGAGAGAATCATAAAGCCTGATAAAATTCTAAGGAACTGAAAACCAGGAGTTACTGTGTGTCGGAAGCAGCAGTTTCTATTCACTAAGCATAACAATATGTTCAATTATTTCTGGTCTAAATTTTCACACGTTAAGAACAACTTTTATATAGTAAAGGAACTTTTATGATTGCTTTGTTTGTTTGTTGTTTGAATTTCGAGCAAGGCTACACGAAGGCTATCTGCACTAGCCGTCCCTAATTTAGCAGTGTAAGATAAAAAGAAGGCAGCCAGTCATCACCACCCACCGCCAACTTTTGAGCTACTCTTTTACTTTACTAACTAATAATGGGATTGATTATCACATTAGAATGATCCCACGGCTGAAAGGGCGTGCACGTTTAGTGTGACGGAGATTCGAACCTACGAACCTCAGATTACGAGTCGAGTGTCCTAACCACCCTTTAGTTTCATGAACTCTCAATCTACAATCTATAGCCATAATTGTGACCTGTGGAGTAAAATATATTCAATTAAGTGTTATTTAACGTCAAACAAATATGAGTTTGATTAGTTGATGGTGTCGGGTATGTCATAATGGATTATCAGTTAGAGACTTCACTATTTGTGTCGTATTTTCATACACACACACACAAATTCCTACAAGCGTCTGAGACGAGAATATTCTATTAGAGTGATGGTTAAATCCAAATGTTCTATTAATCAGGAGTACGTCAAGAATTGACGTTAACTACTGTTAACCAGCTGCTTTCTTTCTAGTCTATCAATTCCGATTTAGGGACGGCTATTTACAAATAGTTTTTTTTAGCTTTGCGGGAAAATTCAGAATCATAGGAATAAAAATAATGTTTTGTATTCTCAAGCAAATTTCACAACTGGAAACGCAATTAATATTTCGCTAAAGAAAATCATGAATGCAATAGGCACAACTTTCCAAATGTTTTTTTGTAATCAATATCCTTTGAAAAACAAACCTAAAGACAAATAATTGTCATTAGAAAAAAACACGACATCACACGATTCTGAAAGCATCGTATTTTAAATTTTGCTAGGTACATGGATAAAAACTAATATCGATTTATACTTAAAAATGTTTGCATTCAAACATTCAGATATGTTGAGGTTTTTAGATTTGATGGATTAATATTTAGTGTTCCAGTACTTCCCTGTTCTTATATTTTAGAATAATACCTTTCTATATGGTGCAATAATCCAACAGAAAAATAGCAACAACAACTTCTGCTGCTGGTAGCTGATAATAACCTCACGTCCAGGCTACATGGAGCGTGGCATTGATGCCTAGGTCCATTTATTCTCTTGTAACTGCGTCACGTTTTGGCTCGGAGAGAGAATGAAGTTATCTTCTACTGACGTTGAAGATAATATTCAAACCTGAAAGAAATCTTCTAAGCTAAAGAAGGTTTCAGACTGATGTATTTTTGGACACGTAACAAGACTAAAGAGTTTCGGTCTTGGCGGAATATATGCCAAGTGCACAAACGGATTACGAAAATAAGAAAATCTTTTCATCTCGAATTCAAAAGTCTCTAAACTATCAAAATTGTTTCCTAAAGACAGTACATCACTGATACTCGGACACTGTTCAAAACAATATATCACTGATACTTGACCATTGTTCAAGACGGTGCATTGCTTATATTGGAGCATTGTTAAGACAATACATCACTGACACTGGAGCATTGTTCAAAACAATACATCACTGATACTAGAGCATTGTTCAAAACAATACATCACTGATACTAGAGCATTGTTAATTGTGGAAATCTATCATCACGTTGTTTTCTTCGTTGAAACATAAATGTTTTGTCTACTGCCGATTCTAAAAATCAGACTACTTGTGCTACGAAGTCTGTTTAGATTAAGTTATTGTTAATAATTTACAATGAAAAATAAGTTAATTATATAAATCTGAATTAATATAATTAAAAATAACATTATACATTATAAGACAACGACAGCAAATGGTTTAATAAAACGTATGGAAATACTGGATATTATATATTAATACAATAAAGGACAAAAATTAATAGAACTCATTGAGTCGTACTACAGCTGTGAATTAACTTTCGGAATTAACATCAGAAATATATCACAATGTTATTTTCATAGATTGGGAAACTTAGGTTTGTAATGATTGTACACATTAAAAGAAAGTAAAAAATTTCCATAAGAGTAACTGGTTTGGTTTGCAAAGCTATTTGAGGGCTACTGAGAGTGGCCACCCCTAATTTAGCACTGACTCTCTAAAATAAAGTAGCTAATAATGACCCACTTCCAGTTCTTGGGCTGTTATTTCACCAACAAGCCAATGGCTGAAAGGACTGGCATCTTCGGTGACGAAGATTCGAACCTGCGATTGTGTTTGATTCAGATTATGAATCAGACACAAAGTTAAGTTTTAAGACTCATAATGCTAAAAAGGGATTTCGATACCGTGGTGATTATAGCGTAGAAGGCCCATTGTGTAGTTTTGCGGTTAGCAACAAACAAACAAAATTATCTGAAAGTTAAAATTCGAAGACAATGAAAAGTTTGAAGAGGAATAGATTTTCTTCATGGTGACGTAAAATTTATTACTCGCATTTGTGTATATATCGCTACAGCATTCAATTGTGTTATGGTTAGATAGGTTTGAGTCTGGAAAACACAATACGTGTTGCTTTGAAATTGCATATTTGTGTTGCTTAGAAACACAAATAATGTCAATTATATATGTGCACGTGGCGTTGAAAAAGGACTGATCTACTCTTTCAAACTTTGACACTCGATGCCAGTAAATGTGTGAAATTTCACACCTTTAACGACATAAATTATACGCAAGGTAATCAAAGTTGTTTTGTTTAAGAGTGAATTAAACCAAAACTAAGAGTACCCAATATTTTTATTTCTTATTTTGAAGTTCATATGTCATTGCATCCTAGATGCATAATTCTTATCGTAATTTATGGCATGCACACGTTTTACTGATGTCACGACAGTACGTATTGTAACAGTAAGTGTCCTTTATGTGACGTCATTTTAGTGTATACTGACTGACTGACATATAACACGCTAATGTGAGAGGTTAAAACAGGTGACTCCTCTAGGAGGTTTTCAACCCCCTTTCGGAAATATAAACAATAGGAACCATATACATATGAAGGGTGTGAAGGTTCACTTTTTAGGCTCTCTTCTATATATACTTAATGAGTTATGTAGTGTGAAATATACAATAAATTAAACAGTTATCAACGGGATATGTTATTTAAAATCGAAAGTTAGACTTAGAGTAAACGCTGAAATGTACTAACTGAGATATTGAATCTAATGTTTGTATTATAATGAATTTGTTTATTATACTATTGTAATTTGTCAGTTTATTAAGGAAGGACTTAATGTTTGATATGATATTAACGAGTTGCTCTTACTTGAAGTTGTTTCAATTTATTTGATTTGATGAAACACGTTGAAGTTAGTTTTAGAATTCATTTCTCTCTATTTACTTAACATACTTAACGACAGTGCTACAATAATGGCTTAAAAAACAAACAAAAGCATGTGTCAATTACAAATGTATTATCAAGTTAAAGTTGAATGTTTCGTAATGACTTGAAAGACTAGAAAAAATTCACAACACTGGCAACTGATCAGAAAATATTAAATCGACAGTTTACAGAAAAATGAAACTGATTTAAACGCGTAACAAGAAATGCAGACATGTTTAATTACATTTGTTAGGGCAAAGTAAGTCTAAAATAAAGATATTACAGCTAAGAACAGATAAAAGTACAAACAAGAAACATTCAAATAATCTTTAAGCAGTAAGGCCATTGTTTTAGACAAATCGTTTCCACTGTATATCTGAAAGCCATATAAAAGCCACATTTATGAATAATCATTGCAATAAGATACTAATAGTATATTAATTCAGACTGTGTTAATTTTAGTCTCAACTTATTTGGTTTACTTGACAGTTAACACCAAAACTGTGGTCAATTAGATCCCTCCTGCCAAGTTTGGTTCCGTTAACACCAAAAAATCCTCTGCCAAGTTTGGTTCCTTCTTGATGACGAGAAACACACTTGCCGATAGTAAAATGTCCCCTTCTTGATGACGAGAAAGGCTGATATGGGTATTAACAGTTTTATTCATAAAGCAGAGAACAACGTTTCGACCTTCCTAGGTTGTTGTTCTCTGATTTGTTAGTAAAAATATTAATATCCATATCAGCAGTTCTGAGATACGTTTTTATTCTCCCTTCCCTACAAAGGGTGTACGAAATGGGCCTTACCATCCGTGAAAGACTAACTCAGGCATATTGTAGGTTTGAAAGAATCTCTGAATCCAAATATGGTAAAGGAGTTTTGTTTCTCGGAGCTCAGTGAGCATTTTGTTTGTAAGTAAACTAACTTAAACTAATGGGATATCGTGGCCGGATACAGTGAGTGATTGACACAATGGGATTTATCTTCAGGTACGGACCCCCACTGAGGTAGCTATCCTATCTTAATTCATGTTATTTATTCGTGAACTTCTGCTGAGAACTAAGGGATCAAACGTGGCACAAATGATCAGGCGCTACGGGTGGATTTCTTAACAGGGTCTGTTTTCTGATACGGACCCCTTCTTGAAGTAATTTTAGAAATGATTGGATATAATTTGGAAGCTAAATCGGCACATTAAGATATTTGTAAATCACAAGGGGATCTTTTAACCTCACAACAGAGCACGGTAATCGTTCGAAGTTATGTAACCAATCAAATGAATTATCTAAAGATATTTAAAAAAGAGATTAAAATTAGGATAAAGAGTCGAGTTTAGTTTGTTTTGAATTTCGCGCAAAGTTACACGAGGCCTATCTGCGCTAGCCGTTCCTAATTTAACAGAGTAAAACTAGAAGATTTGATTTGTTTTAAATTTCGCACAAAAGTACACGAAGCCTATCTGCGCTATCCGTCCCTAATTTAGCAGTGTAAGACTAGAGGGATGCAGCTAGTCATTACCATTCACCGCCAACTCTTGGATTACCCTTTTATCAACAAATAGTGAGATTTACCGTAACATTATAACGCCCCCACGGCTGAAATGGCGAGCATGTTTTGTTGTGACAGGGATTCGAACTCACGACCCTCAGATTACGAGTCGAACGCCTTAACCCACCCGGCCATGCGGGGCCGTCGAGTTAGGACAGTGGATATACCATTTAATACTTAACCATTTACTTGGTGAAATAAATAATGCACTTTATCGTATTTCTTAAATAATAAAAAATCCCAAAACACGATAAAAACGTAACTTTGATTCTAGAAGGATGTAATGTAAAATAGAATAGTCAAACAAGGTAACAGCATTTAACTTTCTTCTTTTATAAAAGTGAAAAAAAAGGTCACCCATTTCCCACCGTATTTGGGTTTTCGAATGACAAAATAAAACAAGTTAGGATAACTAAATTCATAGCATACACTTACAGTGCTAAGTATTTTATTAAAATAGTTGATTTTCGAACCAAACTTTATGATTAAAATTTTTGTCGTATACCTTACAAAAGTATCATGATCAAAAATCTCCCATTTGCTTTGCTCCAATGAGCTGATATATATATATATATATATCTTTTCAGTTGGTTTTGTAAATTTAATGAGTTTCAGTTATTACATGCTCTTGTTATAAAGAATGGTGGATAAAGCTGAACACTCTATTTTGTTTTCTAAATAAAGAACTTACAGACAAAAAAGTTACTTTAACAATCTAAAGAAATCGTTGATGCGGAACTGATATTAAAAAAAAACTAAAAAACACAAAACACTTGGGACTTAGTTGGCAAACGAGATGCCCAGTAAAACGAATTATGGAGGGAAAATGGAACCCAAGGAATATTTAAGTGTGATCTTTATTCAAAATTGTATAACTTGTGATTATAAAAAAATGTAAGATTTCGGATGAAAAGGGAAAAAACGAAAACGTCGATGAGTAACCGTATAATAAAAATAATACTCACTAATATTGTAACATTTGAGGTAAAGCAAAGGAGAGTAATAAAAATAATACTCACTAATATTGTAACATTTGAGGTAAAGCAAAGGAGTGTAATACTCAAATATAATACTCACTAATATTGTAACATTTGAGGTAAAGCAAAGTAATAAAAATAATACTCACTAATATTGTGTAATAAAAATAATAATCTCACTAATATTGTAACATTTGAGGTAAAGCAAAGGAGTGTAATAAAAATAATACTCACTAATATTGTAACATTTGAGGTAAAGCAAAGGAGTGTAATAAAAATAATACTCACTAATATTGTAACATTTGAGGTAAAGCAAAGGAGTGTAATAAAAATAATACTCACTAATATTGTAACATTTGAGGTAAAGCAAAGGAGTGTAATAAAAATAATACTCACTAATATTGTAACATTTGAGGTAAAGCATTATTTCCATATGGATTCTTTTCATTTTCATTTATCAGGAATAGCAAAGAATAACGATAATAGAAATCTCAGAAAAACGTTTCTTTTAGTGTATAGTAACTTTATCTTTAAAACTCCTCATTGCAATGGAAACGACAAATATCTAACAAAACAAGCCCCTCGCTAGTACAGCGGTATGTCTCCGGATTTAAAACGCTAAAATCAGGGGTTCGATTTCCCTCGGTGGGCTGAGCAGATAGCCCTTTGTGGCTTTGCTGTAAGAAAAAACACACACTAACAAAACAAATGAGGTCTTTAATGTAAATAAATTTATAAAACAATCGAAGATGACATAGTTTTATAGTTTGTTATTAACCTGTAAATGAAATCAATCACCTTTATAACAGTACATCCGATAAAAATTCAATGATTAAAGACAAGAGAAACAAACAATCCTGATCAAGTTAAATGTTATAATGAGGAATATTCCAAGGTCGAACATGAATCACTATGACGCAGAAACTTTAGTAAAATAGGGATTAGTGTGGTGCTTAAACATTAGGTGAACAAAGACCAATGTGGTGCTTAAACATTAGTTGAACAAGGATCAGTGCGGTGATCAAACATTATTTGAACAAGAATCACTATAATGCTCAAACTTTAGTTGACTAAAGATCGCTATAGTGTCCAAACATTAGTAAAGCAAGGATCAATATGGTAACCAAGCATTAGCAGGTTTTGTTATGCTCAGCAATAGTAAAGACTAAAGACAAATAACAATAACTTACGCATCTGATTATTCACGAAAGTAATATATATTAGCATTCAAACAAAAGAAGTTCTAATGTGGTTTTATTTAAGTGGTACTTATGATAAAAAGGTAAATATTTGTTCATATATTTCTTATTAAGCTAAAACATTCCAGATAGGTTATTTGTGCTGTGCCTAAAGCGAGTATTATAATCTGATTTTTAGCGCTATATAAGCTATCAGACTTGCCATGATCAACCAGGGGGGGGGTTTATAAATTTTAATGACTGAGATAGTTTGTTTGGAATTAAGTAAAAAGCTACGCGCAAAGGACTTTCTGTGTTTTGACCACCGAGAGTATCGAACCCGATTTATAGTGCTAGGAGTCCGCAAACATATCGCTGTGACACTAGGGACTAATAATAGTAAATAATAGATATATCAATATTTAATATCGCTCTTGTTTAAAAAACGTATAAGGAAAGAAATGGAACTCATTCAACAACTTGAAGCAATAGTAAAATAATCGCAGAAATGGCTCTTATTTTAATTCAAACTACACAGAACTCGAATTTTTTTTACGTTTAAGCCTGTAAATTTATCGCTGGTTCAACGGTGGACAATCGCGGAAAAAATACTGTAAAAATATTATTGTTTGTTTTGAATTTCGCGCAAAGCTACATGAAGACTATCTGCGCTATCCATCCCTAATTTAGCAGTGTAATATTAGAGGGAAAGTATCTAGCCATCACCATCCATCATCAACCCTTAGGCTATTATTTTACCTACGAATAGTGAGATTGACCATTACATTATAACGCCACCACGGCTGAAAAGGCGATCATGTTTGGTGTGACATGTTTATTGGAGAGGTATAATGTTAATGATGTGAAAAATGTATTGTGTACCTTCTATACCAGGATAATATCTTTACAAACATTCAAGGTTATGCTCTTCAGAACTTTTATTAATATGCATTATGCACCCATTATTTCAAGAGAAATGTGGCAGACAATAAAAAATAAACATTTTAAACACAAAAATTACCATAATTGCTATCGAAGAAGAACACTTGTTTGCATAATATACTTCTTCCATGCATACGGGATAGTGCCACAAAATATCGAAATGTGCCAAGAGTAAAGGTTGTCACACAAATGTAGTTTCGAGGTGCAAGGCCAGAACATACCACAGGTAAGTTATTGCACATTTGAAGGATCCCAAAGTTTAAAAAGTATTAAAATAAAAGCCTCATACATAAAACAGCACACAAGCACCGTATTGTACTTTTGGAAGATCCAAAAGACCAAAAGTTATTATAATTAAAGCCTCGTACAAAAAGCAGTACACAAGCACCGTATTGTACCTTTGAAGAATACAAAAGGTTAGCGGCTCGGCATGGCCCGGTTGTCAAGGCACACGACTCATAACCTGAGGGTCGCTGGTTCGAATCCCCATCACACCAAACATGCTCGCCCTTTCAGTCGTAGGGGCGTTATAATGTGATGGTCAATCCCACTATTCTTTGGTAAAAGAGTAGCGCAAGAGTTGACGGTGGGTGATTAGCTTTGCGCGAAATTCATAACAAACAAACCAAATGGTTAGAAGGTATTAAAAACAAGTATTGTACATAGGGCATCAAACAAACGTCGTTATTGCAGCTTCTATCCGAAATATTTTAAATACTGGCAAATGCTCAGCTGAAAAGCATGTTGTGATGGTCCTCATGAGTTTTCCACAACATCATTTAGGTCTAGACACAGACTGAGAATAGCAACCAATATCGACAATAAAATTATCATGTTAGTATCAGTGAAATTGAAATAGCGCCTTGAACACGGCTACCATTTGCTTGCCACCATTTTGTGTTACTATTAATTTGTTCATGCATTTAGTATTACTGTTGTGGAACGATTTTAGTTTTGTTGTTTGTTTGTTATTGTTTACACCTTTGTAACCGTCATTCTTGGTGTGGTGTGTATCCCATATTAATAAACGTTTCGAAATGAACAAACTTGGAGCAGATCTTTATATGACCAAAACAATCCATCATAGTACTGTAAGATCGAGAAACATGATTCGATGTCGATTCATCTTTTAGGAAGATAATGGTTTGAAACACATAGTAAATGTGTTAAGACTCTAAATGACCAATGGGGTCGGAAATATCATAATGGTTAAACGTTTGGGTTCTGTGTATGGTGATTAAATTTCATGGTCTAGTGTCCGTCGTTAACGAAAATTAACAACTATCTTCTTATCTTATTTCATTTGTGAATTACCGTATTTTCCGGTTAATAAGCCGAATCGCCGAATAAGCCGAGGCCAATTTTCAGCTCTGAAAATGAGGGTTTTTTGCTTATTACCGCCCAATAAGCCGAAGCCATTTTTAAGTAGAGACAAGTTTCTTCAAAATGATTTCTTAGTCTCGTTTCAGCGTCAGCATGCATGTTGTGTGTGATCATTGGCGTTCTGTAGTAAAGCAGAACGTGTCGTATTGAGACAGAGATGGAATCAATATGTCATTCGTTATTGGCTCCACTCACTGTAATTAGGTAACCAATGAAATTTCAGAAACAACGTTTCACTGTAGTCTTAACGTGCTTTGCTGATGGGACAAAATTACCTCCTATGGTAATTTTCAAAAGAAAAACATTTCCTAAGAAGAAGAAATTTCCGAAAGGAGTGATCGGCAATAATCCGACCCCCAAAAATCAGGTCCAAAATTTAGGGCCAGAAATTCGGCTTATTAGGCGGAAAATACGGTAGTTGTTTGCCAATGAACTGCCAAATCATTCATCAAAGAGTTAGAAATAATGACGAAAATGGTGAGAAAAATGATAAAAAGAGCAGAAAGTACGTTTTCGTCAACATTTTGTGATATGAAAATTAACTTAGTTATACTACAGTGACGTGTTGATAAATATATATGCAAAAACGGCTCGTTTGGGTTGAAAAAATATTTTACATAGAAGAGCGAACAACGTTTCGACCTTCTATATAAAATATTTTCTCAGCCCAAACGAGCCGTTTTTGCATATATATTTCTACAAGTTGGGTTTTCTCGTCATCACTGATGACGTGTTGATAGTTTATACTGTTATTTGTTGCCACCCAACCAATCAGAAAAGTTTCGCAAAAGTATGCTCATTAATAGTCGTGTGTCCATCCACACAAGAAATGTTTCACGACGAGCGTGTAAAAGTTTTGGCTACTCACGGACGCTTTATGCAACAAATTGCAGCAAAGCTCCATGTTTCAATAGGAGATGCATCAAACTGAAACTGTTAATAATGGAAGTAGTCGAAACCTGAACTGATGCTCAGTATCTCAGGGTATCTCTTTCCGAGCTAGAGAACGGTCAAGTGAAGATCTTTCCAGACACCTTGCTGTAAATACAACTATAAACGTTACTTCTAGAACAGTGAGACGAATATTAGCACGAAGTCACGAACTGGTTTCAACGCACGTGTAGTTTCTATAAACCCGCTGTTGAGAAGAAGTAATCAAACTAACGCTTGAAACGGGTATTGACTCAAACACAGTGAAATGAGCAAAGCAAGAAACTTATATAGATTACGAATAGGTCCAAGCTAAGATTATTTGGCAACAATAAAAGAAATCTTCTTCAATAGCTGAGAGAACATAGTCGATGCACAAAATCCACAAGAGTGAATCTCTGTCATTGGTGTAGGAAATCTACACAAAAGTGATGGCACCCTGACTGCTGCCAAGTACAGCAGTTTTGATTCAACATACTAGTACCTCAGGAACACGACTGGCATGGAATTTATTTTTCAGGAAAATAATGATATCAAATACATATGAAAATGTGGTATCGAGTGTAAAGATACCGATGAAGTCAGAAATGGCATAGCTTTATAGCATGTTCGGATTGTGGGTACAATGATTCAAGTGTCGAGGTCCCTTGCTAAAAAAAAAGCATTAGAGTTGTGAAGGTCAAACCCAAGTGATCAATTAGTTAAGAGTTGTCGAAGCTTGATGGTAAATGCTGTTGTGAAAATTCTAAACCAAGTAAACATTCTGAGTTGATAAACTTTGCAACAAAATGCTAACTAGATTTAAACTAGTTATAAGGATTGGTTGATTGATATTGGTATTTTATGCCACAAAGAAGCTAGGCTATCTGCACCAAACGTCCAGTAATTAAAGTAAAATTAGTAAAAGTAATAAAAGTAAAAAAAAAGTTATAAGGAATGAAGAAAATGACACTTATATTGTTCTTAAAGTGTCTTTTCCTGAAACGTTTCTTTGTATACGTAAGCTAAAAGTTCCATACATTTGTGTCTACCCGATTAAAAGTGTCAATAAATAAATAAATTAGAAAAGATTGAACGCTACTAGCAAAATAATAATAAGAAACCGAATAACTTTAACATTCATAGAATTGAGGGTCACGGGTTCAATTCCCTTTAACACCAAACACACTTGCCCTTTAAGCTATGAGGGTATCATATGATGCTCAATTCCACTATTTGTTGGTAAAAAAAAAGAGTAGCCCAAGAGTTGGCAGTGGGTGGTAATGACTAGCTGCCATTCCCTCTAGCCTTACGCTGATAAATTAGGGACGGCTGGCGAAGACAATCCTCGACAGCTTTGCGCGAAGTTTAAAAGTAACTCCATATAATTTATTTCCAATGCTCTATCTTTAAAGTTAAGTATCAATAAATGAAACATAGATTCCATAATGTGTTTCTATATTCTATTAGCTAGAAGTAATGGTTAGGATACTAGGATCGCAGTGTAAGGACAGAGGGTGTTTGATCATATCCTCAAACATGCTCACTCTTTCAGTCGTGGGAGTGTTATAATATTAGATCAATCTCAGTATTTGTTGGTAAAGTGTAGTTCAATAGTTGGTGGCAAGGGGTGTTGTCCAACTACCTTCTATCAAGTACATTATTTCAAAATTAAGGACATCTCGAATATTTTTGCACGAAATTGAAAACAAACACATAGGATCTACTAGTTTATTTGTTTTTGAATTTCGCATAAAGCTACTCGAGGTTTATCTGTGCTAGGCGTCCCTAATTTAGCAGTGTAAGAATAGAGGGAAGGCAGCTAGTCAGCACCACCAACCGCCAACTCTTGGGCTACTCTTTTACCAACGAATAGTGAGATTGACCGTCACATGATAACGCCCCCACGGGTGAAAGGGCGAGTATGTTTGGCGCGACGGGGATGTGAACCCGCGACCCTCAGATTACGAGTCACACGCCTTAACACGCTTGGCCATGTCGGGCCGGGATCTACCAGTAAAAGTTTCGATCTTTCCGATTGCAGCTACAAACATGCAGCCAGTCAGTGTTAAATAAAATAGCCGAGTATTACTATAAGCACAGAAAAAATAAATGTTTCCAAAACTAAGCTAGTTTTATTCTCCAAATCAACAAAAACCTTTAAAAATCCTCTCGAAATATGCTTGCACAAAATTCTATTACGTATCGTCATATCCGCAAAAGTTCTTTGGGTAACGTATGACTCAAAATTAACTTGAAAAAAATCATACGAACCAAATCAGAACAAAATATAGCAGTGAGTAAGCTATGTAAATAGATTTACAGGTAGAAACACAAGAGTCACACAGAAAATGCCCCTAAATGTTATAACCAATACATACAACCTGTAGTAGAATACGGCTCTTCTGATTGGACTAATGTAGCATAAACACATATTAAAAAAATTATAGAATATACAAAATGCAATAATGACCATAACTTTCATGCTTACAAAAAAAATAAACCTGAAGTTCGTACTCAAATACGCTAGTACGCAAACAATTCGCGACAGATTCATAGATTACGCTTTAAAACGTTTTGAAAAAAAAATATTCACAGACCTCAATAGATTGATATATCATAAACACACTTCTGTCTCTATCCTATCAATTCTTAGTGTAGGAAAACGTCCACTGCACTAAACCATGAAAGATCGTTTAGAATTAGGTACGATATGTGTATTTAAAATATGTTAAATATGCATCAAGTAACTGATTCAAGTGTTTGTTTTGTTATTATTCATAAATCTACACAAAAGGTTACCTGTGCTCTGCTCACCACGGGTATTGAAACCCAATTTCTAGAAGTATGGGCCAGTAGACACGGTGTCACTGGAGGAGTACTTCAAGTGAAAAAAAGGATGTTTTACCATGGAACTGTTGGTGATTTCAAAGTAAAGTAGTGATATTACATTAAATGCTATAAGCATTTTATTCATGTATATGGCTTTGAAGAGAGAAGTGGAAAAAGTGTTTTACATAGTGGTTGATCTCTAATTTCTTGAATACTGCTATAAACATTGACGGTTTATGATATAATACTAAATGTGGTAGACAAAGGTGTGGATAAAACGTGACCACCCTAGGTCGCGAACATCGACCGAATACTTGTCCAGACTCAGACAGCCGAAATTTCTTTGTTACATTATTGGTGGGTTTAGAACTATATAATTTGACGCACAGAGCAATCAACAAAAACTGCCGTTTATTTTAAGTATGTAATTTATTAGAATCATTCATATTTTAAGCGTTTTAAAAAAATTGACAGCTTTAACCGATATTAGAAATTTGTTTTTACAATTACTAAAACTTCTGAGGTATACACAACGGTTATACACACTGAACTAACTACGCCAACAAACACAGAGGTGTGTCTATGGATTTAAACGCCAAAAGCCGGATTTCAATATATTTGGTTCGCAGAGCACAGACAGCCTATTGTGTTTCAGTAGATACAAAAGTTACCTTACATATAATATGCATCATACTTTATAACATACAGTATTTACACACTAAATTTATATATA